>NC_134486.1:296658864-296936364 GCF_040206685.1 Ascaphus truei
ACCATCTCCAGCCCCGCAGGGGGATCGGCGGGAAGCCAGGTAAGTGGGGGGAACACCCCCACTACAATCTCCAGCCCGCGTTGGAAGCCGGGACAGGGCGAGAAGGGGGGACACCCCCACTACAATCTCCTGCCCCGCGTGGGAAGCTGGGACAGGGCGAGAAGGGGGGACACCCCCACTACAATCTCCTGCCCCACGTGGGGATCGACGGGAAGCCAGGTAAGCGGGACAGGGCGAGAAGGGGGGGACACCCCCACTGCAATCTCCTGCCCAACGCGGGAAGCGGGGACAGGGTAAGAAGGGGGGGACACCCCCACTGCAATATCCTGCCCCGTGTGGGGATCGGCGGGAAGCGGGGACAGGGAGAGAAGGGGGAACACCTGCCCCGCATGAGAAGCGGGGAGTAAGTGGGCTTGCAAGAATCAGTATTGGAGAGTACTTACTCTCCATCAGATCTCTGGCCAGAAAGAATGGCCGCTCGTTGGGGGCGGGCTCATATAGAGCCTGGCCAAGCACCCACAAAGCCTGGGAGAGCGTGCCAATCAGCTGTCAGGCAGGGGGAGTTTTTTTTTTTTTTAGCCAGCGCGAGCAGGGAAAATTTTCAGCGCGAGCAGGGGGAAATTTAAAAAAAATAACACGTGTGCTGCTTGGGCCAATATTTACTTGCCCGGGGGTTAAATCAACCCGCCCCGGGCGTGTAAATGTATAGGATTGTCGAACACTGCATATATATATATATATAGAGGTATGAGTACCGTGTTAGCCGAGCTTCAATAATCAAAAAATAAATAGATGATACCGTTCTGTGGCTAACGAAATGCTTTTACTTGTGCGAGCTTTCGAGATACACTGATCTCTTCTTCCGGCGATGTTACAATGAATGAAGCAAGCAAAGGGTATACTTAAAAACAGTGTCTATATATATAGTAAATAAATATATAATGGAATGAATAACTGCTCGTATCCCCTGTGAAGGTAGCAAGTGTGTTTCTGAATAGGCTTGCTGGTATACAAATAAATAAATAAGGCCAATTGCAAAAGGTTAACTTCAGCTGCCTGTCACACTAACACACTTGCTACCTTCACAGGGGATACGAGCAGTTATTCATTCCATTATATATTTATTTACTATATAAATTTTGTTGAGCTCATTTGAGGCTATAATAACCTTGGAATAAATACTGACCAGGGGGAATCAATTAAAACATTATTATACACTAATAGTTCCCACAATATAGCCTCACTACCCCTAGCTACATAGTAGCCTTCTTCTTTGACATTTTATTTTATCCAGCGTTGTTTTGAAGGATATACATTAACCCTTTGGTGGTCTCTCTGACAATCGATTCGAATTAGGCCACACTCAGCATTTATTATGTTGGTCTGGCCAGTAATGTACTAGTTATATTACACTTTGCATACTGTCAGAGAACCACATATTAATCAGATGTGGTTTGAAAGCGGTGTGATTGACACTTTACCTACGTAACACACACCAGACCTTTTCAACTACAATATACACACCACACTGAGGCACCCTATTTATTTTACACAGCAATATTAAAACTCTTGATTTTGATTTCATTGCACATGGTGCCAGATACATTATATTCCTTCAAACACCACCTCCATTAGTCTACGTTTCAGACTCAGAGACTTTAAGTTTAATACGTATTTTAATTGTGTTGAGTGTTTATGTACTTCACTTATTTTACCCACATACACTAATAAAGGTATTTTTAATTACTTGTATCAATCCTACTATGAGTGCTTGTTCAAAAGGGGTTCTCTCACTTGTCTAGGCAAGTACTTTGTACGTTCAATGATCCTCTCACCCCTGGCACTGTATCACAGACAGTAGCTAGAGCTTACCATCCCTCCCCCCCTTCACTCCCTATTATTACAAGTTTATAATAAATCCGTGGCCATTCTTTGAGAGCTTTTCAAGAGATCATCATCCTGACCTTATGCTTTGGAAAGTCAAGAAAATTAGTGATACCCTTTGTAATCATTATACACTCAGACATTTTCTTGAGGACGGATAAGCAATTATTATTTAGTAAAGTGGAAGTACCACAACTGCATATTCAGTATTTTCCTTTTTAATACAGGTAACAGCTGCTGCTTAATCACGGCGATGACTACTCCTGTGTTAAGTGATCCAAATCTGTACAACTATAAAGGATTCTGTTTCCCAATTCAGCTGGTTAAACCAGAATACGTTGATTCATTGCAGGAGTTTGAAATTAAGGACAGTGATGTATTCTTGGTTGCATATCCAAAATCAGGTGAGTTTCTTACTCCTTATATTCAAGACGTCAATATGTTACTGCTATATTAAATGTACAATGCCCTCACTGGACATAAAGAAATGTCTCAGGGCACTACAGTATGCACTAAGCAGTGATAACTGGTTTTAAGTGAGATAAATGGCTTTTTAGACTGATACTGCCTGCTGCGTGATTCACTAAGCAGTGATAACAGTGCTTTATTGGTCTTAAAAGGCATTTTTTCACCCCCCAGAAAATGTGAAAAAAAAACCTGTCTGATCAGGCAAAAACGGCAAACGCACCGTTTTTTTGCCAGTCTGCGCGATTCACTAACAGTGATAAGTGAATCGTACTTTAAAAGCACAGCAGATTTTTGCACCAGGTAAAGACTGGCGCAAAATAAATGGAGTCATGAATTAAAGCATTGTTTACCTTTTTTTCACCATACAATTAATACAAGAGGCCGGCGAGTCCCCGCTGGCCTGCGGTACCAATCGTGTGCCCAAAAAAACATAACAGGCAATACTTTGAAATAAATATACCCCCCCCCCAGCCCCCTAACACATACAGTACATAAATGGTCAAATTACCATTATCCAGATATGGATAATAGTGCAATTGTCCATTCAAAATTAAACATTAACAAGCAGAATGAAAATAAATAAAACTTGCACTCAACCCTGCCAGGCTTCCACGATGAAGGCCTTCCTCATCCTCATCACCGTCCGTTACCACAAACAATGCAGTACAATAACAAATACAATAATCTTCTTCCTCCTCCTCCCGTCAAATGAGGCTGCACAGGCTTTTATAGGCCTGTGATTTCACATTTGAGTGCAAATGGTTCACACACCTCTGATTGGCTGTGAAAACCATGTGTCTTTTATTTTTTGGTGATGTCAAGTAAAGGGAGTGAAGCCAGCCAATCAGAATGGCTCTGCTTCCTTTCCCTTTAATATGACGTCACCAAAAGCAACATTGCTGCCGTCACATGGTACTTCAGCCAATCAGATTGGGAGACGTATCCCCAATCTTGTTGTAGAAGACCATGTAACAAACTAATTTTTGGGAAAGGATGTGACGTCAGCCAAAGGGAGTCACATGGTCTACTACAACCAAGCAGATTGGGGATATACATCTCCCAATTGAATTGACAGAAGTACCATGTGACGACAGCCATGTTGCTTTTGGTGACGTCATGTTAAAGGAAAAGGAAGCACAGCAATTCTGATTGGCTGGCTTCACTCCCTTTACATGACGTCACCAAAAAAAAAAAGACACATGGTTTTAACAGCCAATGAGAGTTGTGTGAACTATTTGCACACAAATGTGACGTCAAAGGCCTATAAAAGCCTGTGCAGCCTCATTTGCCGGCAAAAGCCAAGGAGGGAAGACATCCTCCACCAATAGGATTACAATGCATTACAGATGAAGATGGATGAAGATAAAGATACAGCTACAGATGAAGAAGAACAAGAAGATAGAAGACCCCAAAAGGGATTACAATTAACAGATGAAGATAAAGACAGAATAAAAGGACTTTGGCTTTTACCTGTTGCTGTTTGGGATCGTGGATTGTTTCAAGAGCTTCCGGAGACCCCTGGAATCGGAGGGTGAAGGCATCTAAAGGTCAGAAAAAATATTGAATGTATGTTATTTTTATTTTACAGTTTTTTCATTGTAATTTTATTCTGATGTACAGTTAGGTCCGGAAATAATTGGACAGTGACACAATTTTCACAATTTTGGCTCTGTACTCCACCACAATGGATTTGAAATGAAACAACCGAGATGCAATAGAAATGCAGACTTTCAGCTTTAATTCAAGGGGTTGAACAAAAATATCATATGAAACGTTTAGGAATTGCAACCATTTTCATACAGCGCCCCCTTATTTCAAGGACTCAAATGTAATTGGACAAATTAACAGAATCATAAATACCTGACGTCAACGTCCTCCCCCTTGAGAAAGCGTGCGGTGACGCGTGAAACGTACGTCGGGGTACGCCGTGACGTCATCACGTTGACGCATGCGCGGCTTGTGGTTTGAGGAATGGTAACTCCTACCTGCCCACGGAGTTCCTAGGCTGCTTTACGGACACCAGGTTGTATGCTACATACTGGGTCTGCTGTTGCATATACTTTGTGGGGTTTTGCCACTGCGTACCTCGTGGTGAGCGCAACCATACTGCACTACCCCACACGTATCCACTATTGGGACTACATTGATTGTACTTATTCCTCGTGTATACAGGGGGATAGCTTATCACAGTGTATATAGTGGCTATTATCTATACATTGTCTATCCACTTCCTATTTGCAAATATATACCCGTTTTTTGCATTTCTGTGTGTGCAACTTAGCAGCTGTTGATTTAGCTTTTGACCGGCTATTAGCTGTATCTCTTGGTACAATTATTTGACCATACACTTACCGTTACCTGACACATTAGGGGATTTTATTTATGCACTGTTGTGCATTTTTATTGTGTTTCGTCGATTTTTATATTATTACTATTAAAGTCTTTATTATTTTCTATTTTGAGAGTGACCTGGTTGCTTTCAATCCTATGTGATGGATTTGGCTTATATCCAGCTATCCACTATTTGACAATATACCTTATTTGTCATCTATTTTGAGTGCAACTATAGGGGGCTGTTTATAGTCTTCTGATTATATGTTCGATTTTTGTATTTCTTTTTAATGCCATTTATTTTGTGTGTTTGATTTTGTCTCATGGCATTTTTTTGGTGTTTTCAATGGATTATTTCAGGGGGCTTTTTGGTGTTTGCTTTTTAATATTATTAAATTATTAGATTATTAGATTATTTTTGCTATTTTTAATTTCAATGGTGGTGTTTATTTGGAGCTTTATTTTATTTCATGATGGTTTTATTTTGGTGTTTTAATGGTTAATTGGGGACTTTGTTTCGTATTTGCTTAATAGATTGCTGCTAATTTTGTGGTGTTTACTTAATTATTCTTGTTTATTTGGTGCTTGTTTTGATTACATTGGCTATTGTTTGTAGTAGTTAATTTTTAGATTAACCATTGACTGGCATAGTGTTAACTCAATAAATTATATGGGCAGGATGTGCCCACTGTGTCATCAAATGTTTTATTGGTGTGTGTTATGTGTTCAGTTGGATATGTAATGTGTTTTATTTTGGGCCTGGTTTTTGTTTAATTCACCATTTATTGCTATAATGGTAAATCATGCCCATATTATATGGGCATGATGTACCCTCTGTACCAATGAATGGGTGGAGAGTGGTGGTAGTTGCTTGGGAAGGGTGGTTATGCTTGGTAACGGGGGTTAACCCCTTAATTACTATAGAGGTTACGAACCGCTAAGGTGATTGAGGGGTTAGGGGACATTAGATTGTATTTGTTATTGTACTGCATTGTTTGTGGCAACGGAGGACATGGACAGTGATGAGGATGAGGACGGCCTTCAACGTGGCAGCCTGGCAGGGGTGAGTGCAAGTTTTATTTTTTTTCTTTCTGCTTATTAATGTTTAATTTTTAATGGACAAATGCACTATTATCCATATCTGGATAATAGTAATGTTGACCATTTTTGTACTGAAGGGGGCAGGGTGGGGGGGGTGTTAATTTCAATTCCACACGATGGGTACCACAGGCCAGCGGGGACCCCCGACATCCGCGGGGACCACCCGAGGGCCCACAGATATCAACGGGTCCACCTGGAGGCTCCCAGACACCCATGGGGACGACCCGAGGACACCCGGACACCCATGGGAACTACCCGGGGACACCTGTCAGAATCTTATATTAATTGTGTGCTTGAAAAAACATAAACAATGCTTTAAATCATATCTCCATCTCTTTTGCGCCAGCCTTTAGCTTGTGCAAAAATCTGGTGTGCTTTTCAAGTATGATTTACTTATCACTGCTTAGTGAATCGTGCTGACTTGCAAAAAACGGCACATTTGCCGTTTTTTGCCTGATCAGCCAAGTTTTTTTCTGAGTTTTTTTTTTTGGTGAAAAAATGCCTTTGAAGGCCAATAATGCACTCTTATCACTGCTTAATGAATCGCGCAGCAGGCAGTATCAGTCTTAAAAGCCATTTATCTCACTTAAAATCAGTTATCACTGCTTAGTGGATAGCCCTCTATGTCTCTATTTCCTGTGATCTGGACCCAGGCCACAGGGCACTGTGAGGCCGTCCAGTCACCGGTGCAGAAATACACTAAAGGGGAAGCGTCCCTATCTGGGGCCTTCCCTATAACACTCAACTGGCTGTGACTCAGGGCCTAGCTGGGGCCTAAGGGAGCAAACCTTGGCCTAGTCCAGGGGCACTGCTCCCTGGACACTCACTACCTGCTCTCTTGCCACCCTCCATCAGACTAACTTTGCACGCTCCCTGCAGCGGAGGATATCCTTTCTCTCCTTCCTCGCAGTCTCTAATTGGTTGGCTGGCCAGACATGATTCCCTCCCCCCAGAGGATCCTGGAAGTTGCATCTTGCGGAGCCGGTTTAAGATGTCGCCGCACTCTGCCCACTGCGCATGCGCGCCTGCCATTCTGCGCATGCACGACTCCCAAAACGGCTGCCCACCGCCCTACAATACAGCGCGGAGCTCTGGCGGCATAAAATAGCAGTTCCCCCTCACCGGAGGTAAGGAGGGGGGACTCTGCTACATTTGTAACCTATTGTGGTAGCTGGTGGTGGGAAGTATGCAGAGGATTATTGAAGAAAACATGTATAATACTGCTGTATGGACAAATATAAACAACATTTTGCACACTTTTAGACACATTACTTTCACAGACCTATTTGTAGATTAAGTTAAAGTGAGAAATGAGAACGATCCTATCTTTAAAGAAAGCATGACATTCAATTAAAGCAGTGAGAGCGCTATAAACAATTCTATGATATCCATATATATTTAAAAAGCACATATTTACTTATTCACAGGTTCCACTTGGAGCCAGCAAATATTGAGCTTAATTTTCAATGAAGGACACCGCAATGGGACAGAAAATATTGTAACGACTGAAAGAGTGCCATGGATGGAATATAAATTGAAATATGTAGATTACGTTGCCCTTCCCTCACCTCGCCTTTTTGCATCAAATTTAATGTATCATCTTCTTCCAAAGGATCTGAGAAGCAAGAAAGGAAAAGTAAGAAACACGCTGTTCCTCTGTACTGTATTCAAATGGCTAGAAAAACAAACTTGAAAGAGTATTTTCTTAATCTTTAGTGTCATTACTTATTAATTGTGAATCTTGACATTGCTAAAAGTTGATGCTTCCTTGGGTGAACACATACCTCTTTGATTTGAAAATATGAATTCATGGCAGTATAAGGAAAATAGTCTTCATAAAGTGGTATTCATTTTAAACTCACTGCTTCCAATGTGCCATTGACGTAGTAAACCAAAACAATTAGAATTCACAAATTGATGGTCTAATTGTATACAACACACGTTTGCCCTCGCATGACTCATTGTACAGCGTATCTACAGATATCTCATAATGAACATTGAATATTTCCCCAATGATTACTAAGGGAATGTGTGAAATTCACATGGATTATTGTCATTCTGTTAGTAATCATGTACAAACATGTAACAATAAGAAATATATATATATATATTGCATGTCTTAGGCAGATCTACAACCCTGTCTTTCACCATTATCGCCGAGCACACAGCACTTCCACTGCAGCAAGGGATTCTGGGAAATGACATGCAAATGAGCACACAGTGCCACCTTTTATCTTAAGCTCACATTACATGAACAACCCTTAGCCAATGCATGCTGCTTTAGACAAAGCTTTTAAGCAAGGGCTTGGGAGATGCAAAGCCAGTAAACCCACTCACAGACATGTTTCAACCTTGATGGGTATCATCAGTGTGAGGTTGGTTGCTGGTATTTGCTCATTTGAGATTAAGAGTAGGTAATCACCACACTTATTAAGGTTATGGTGGGTAAAAAAAGTGACAAAAACCCTCGACAGTAAAGAATATAGCAACTGTAAATATTATTGTATATTCATTTGCATGTCTTAGACAATATTTACAGTTGCTATATGCGTTACTGTGGAGGGTTTTTGTCACTTTTTTTACCCACCATAACCTTAATATATATATATATATATATATATATATATATATATATATATATATATAAAACTGAAAATTTGGTTGTGTGTGGATTTGTGAGGTTGCTCATTGGTTGCGGTGGCTCACGTGGATGGCGGTGGCTCACGCTGTGATTGGCCTGCGGGGTGGGGTTACGTCACAAACACAAATACACACGCCCTCACAGGCTCCTCACACTGCGTGAGAGCCACGAGGCCCGCCGACTCACACACTCCACCCGCCGCGCCTTTGAGCCCGCTTCTCCGCTCTCCCCCCCAGAGCCCGCTTCCACGACTCTCTCCCCCTCTCCGTTCACCGGCTCCTACCTGCATCCTCCGATGCCGCTTCCGATATGGGGGCCAGAGGGGGTGAGGTGCGTGAGTGGGGTGTGAGATGCGTGGGGGGGGGGTGACAGGGTGAAGTCAACCCCTATCAGTTATGCCTGGGAAACATATGTCTGAGTGCTTCATCCAGCACTCAGAAGGTTAACTCAGGAGGAAGCTAGGTAATCAGGAGGTAAGCTGACACCTGATAACCAGCAAGGTAGAAAAGGATCTTGTTATTGGCAGTAGCTGGCTGCCTTAGACCAGAGCACACTGCTAGGTGAGCTGTTAGCCAGACGGATTCACCAAAGTCACTACTTCAACCAAAGTAAGAATTTTTCATTTGTTTTCCTGACTACTTAATATACACTTATGGTTTGGTAATGGTTTAGCCAGCCAGCCTGCTAGATAGGCCTGGTGTGTTAGTCAGTTCTCCCAATGTGGAGCAGGTTTTGTTTTGGTTTAAAGGGACAGTGTACCCACATGTTATGTTATGTTGTGGAGAAATAAAGCCACTAAACATTTTCATTATCCTGAAACTACACGTGTGGACTGTTCCCTGACCTCGGCTACAGGCCGTCCTGCCACAGGTGGTGTCAGAAGTGGGATATCGGATGGCCCCTGTATCTGAAGGGCCACACAAAAAAAAATGGATACAATTTCTTCTCAGTTCCTTGAGCAACAGCTCCAGCTAGCAGAGAAGCAAGCTGAACATCAAGCTCAGCAAGCTGAGCGACAAGCCCAGCAAGATGAGCAACAGGCCCGGCGAGAGGAAAAGCTACTCCAACTGCTGGCCGAAGGCCCAGCCCCAGGCAGACCAGAGATTCCAAATAACCCACCGGTGATGCTGCCTAAAATGAAGCCAACCGAAGACCCAGAGGCACGGCCCACAGCTGGACAGTTGATCGCTGGGTAACGACTCTGGCTCCACTCCTCATAGGAGAAGCTCAGGCAGCCTACCAGGCTCTTCAAGCAGACGAGGCCATGGACTATCAGCAACTAAAGGCTGCTATTCTGGATCACCTAGGCGTCACTCCAGAGACCTACCGACAGCAGTTCCGGACAGTCAAATATGCAAACAGAGACCGATCCCGGGTCGTAGCCCACCGCTTAGTAGACTTATGTACCAGGTGGATACAACCGGAGAAGCATACCAAGGCAGAGATCCTTGAACTGTTTGTGCTCGAGCAGTTCATACAGATACTGCTCCTCTCCTCCCGCTCCTGGGTAAAAAGACACGCTGCATTTTCCCTGGATTCAGCGGTCCACTTGGTGGAAAAATTCCTTGGCGATGAAACCCAACAGGATAGCTGAGAATGGTCCGTGCAAACACCAGTTGCTTCCGGTGATGCCAGAGGCAGGAGAGCAGACAATCGAGGGGTCAACAACCCGCCAGCTCGGGAGATCCAGTCAACCCTGACTGGAAGACCCTTTCCCATCTCGGAGGGTTCCTGGTACAAACTCCCGCAGGACGCCCATCCCGGGTCCGAGGCCATTGGATCACTCAAGGGAGGCCGCCACCTACAGTATTCCCCGAGAACCTGGACTCCCGTCACCCATCCGGTGGAGAGGATACCACCACCAACCAGAAGGGAGGATCCCATCCAACAGCGGAGAGGTCCCAACACCGAACCCCGTCGATAGCTTCCGCTGACGACCGAGTTTGCGGACTCCGGAGATGATGAGATGGACTGTTCATATGGCAGAACCACTGCCACAGCTTCTCTCCGAGGGGACCACAATCCATGGTTAGTCCCAGCATCTCTGGAGGGGAAAATAGTCAAAGCCATGCTGGACTCGGGATCTGAAAAAACCCTGATCCTAGAGGGCCTAATTCCAAGCAACAGACTATCCTATGACTCGCCGTGGAATATCGAGTGTATCCATGGGGATACAAAGAGCTACCCGACGGCGAACATTCAACTGCGTATCAAGGATCAAGAGGCTAGCCTACTAGTGGGAGTTGCTCCCTGGCTACCTGCTCCTGTTCTACTTGGCCGAGACTGGCCCTACTTCGAAACATTGTTGGCCCCTGCTCCTACGGAGCCTACTTCTCTGGCACCGGAGAAGCCCGGAGATTGTTTCCTTTTTCCCCAGAGATTTTCCCCCGTAGACACCACGTCCCAAAGACACGTAAACAGAGACGTGCGGAAAAAGAGGACTGGTTAAGAAAGGCTGGGACTCCTGGTAACATTAGTCAGCCCAAAGGACTGCAGGTCATGGCCGGAGATGACCAGGGTGGGGAACAGATAGATACGGGAATTTTGCCAGACCTGGATCTTCCTGACTTCCGTCAGAGGCAGAGGGAAGACCCAGCTCTGGCTAGACAATTTGAGAAGGTGGTACAGGTCAACAACAAGATAATGGATGAACAAGGTGTAAGAGTGTTTCCACATTTTGAACTGTTGAATGACATCCTATATCGTGTGAATAAGGTTACACAAACAGGGGAGGTCATTCGACAGATGCTAGTCCCTAAAGGGTTAATTAAAACAGTGTTCAGCCTAGCCCATACGCTCCCATGGGATGGTCATTTGGGAAGAGATAAGACCACGGGCCGCATCTCGTCCCGGTTTTATTGGCCAGGCATACATGATGACATCATGAAACTATGTGAGACATGTCCTGAATGCCAGTTAACTAGCCAAAAAGGACAGAAGCCGGCTCCTTTGGTCCCTCTGCCCTTGGTAGCCGTCCCATTCGAGAGACTAGGGGTAGATCTGGTGGGACCTTTAGAACCCTCTGCGAAGGGACATAAATTTATACTCGTTGTTGTAGATTATGCCACCAGATATCCTGAGGCCTTCCCTTTGAGATCAGCCACTGCTAAACAGGTTGCTCACAGGCTGTTAGAACTGTTCTCTAGGGTAGGGCTTCCCCAAGTAATGTTAACTGACAAGGGAACAAATTTCAGGTAAAGTTAATGCAGGATGTCCTGAAGTTATTGGAGGTAAAATCCGTCCGGACCTCAGTCTACCATCCTCAGACTGATGGATTGGTAGAGAGGTTTAACCGTACTTTAAAAACCATGCTTAGGAAGTTTGTGGACACTGAAAAGCGAGCTTGGGATGAACTTCTCCCTTTCCTGTTGTTTGCGGTACGAGAAGTTCCCAATCATCCACAGGCTTCTCCCCGTTTGAGCTCCTATATGGACACCAACCTCGGGGTATTCTCGACCTTCTGAAGGAATCCTGGGAGGAGGAGCCCTCCCCCTCCAAGAATACCCTTCAGAATGTCATAGACCTTAGAAACCGCCTAGACATGATAGGTCGGTTTGCTAAGGAAAACCTCAAATCTGCTCAAGAAAGTCAAGAGAGGCAGTACAACCAAAATGCTCGCTTGAGGGTCTTTCAACCTGGGGACCAAGTGATGCTACTACTACCGACATCAGAGAGTAAACTCCTTGCGAAGTGGCAGGGTCCTTTCCAAGTTCTCCGCCGCACCGGGGAGGTGAACTATGAGATCTCTCAACCAGGGTCCAGGAAGGGTAAACAAATCTACAACGTAAACCTCCTGAAACCCTGGAAAACGATGAGATCGCTGTTCATCCACCCTCAGGAAGGAGAGACGGATTTGGGTCCACAGCTTCAAAACGGTAGTACGTACAATGACCATCAGGTTCCCATGGGAGGGCAGTTAACAACGGAACAAAGGTCAGACCTACTAGAATTATGTGACCAGTTCCCAGATGTTTTTTTCTGAGCTGCCAGGGTAGACTGGATAAGTGTCCCATAGGATTGAGACAGAACCGGGCGTAAAAGTACGGTCCCGTCCCTATAGATTGCCAGAGGGCCGAAAAGACATGGTAGAGAGGGAGATAATAGACATGTTGGAGTTGGGCATGATCGAGGAATCCCACAGCAAATGGTGTAGCCCTATAGTGTTGGTCCCTAAACCAGGTGGGAAGGTGAGGTTTTGCGTGGATCTACGAAAGGTAAATGTTGTATCCAGATTCGATGCATACCCAATGCCTAGGGTGGATGAATTGCTTGACTCTCTTGGTAAAGCAGAGTATATCTCCACCCTAGATCTCACGAAAGGATATTGGCAGATACCTCTAGCGGAAGAATCCAAATGCAAAACTGCCTTCGCCACCCATCTCGGTTTATACCAATTCGTCACTATGCCATTTGGGTTACATGGGGCTCCAGACACGTTCCAAAGGTTAATGGACAAGGTACTATGACCCCATAGGACATATGCCGCGGCCGACTTGGATGACATTGTCATCTCTAGCAGACACTGGCAGTCTCATATAAAAAGGTTAAGGGCAGTCCTAATGTCCTTAAGAGAAGCAGGGCTCACTGCAAATCCAAAAAAATGTGCACTGGGTAAATCCACTAAAAAATACTTGTGCTATGCCATTGGGGGAGGGATAGTAAGGCCACTAGCTAGCAAGGTGGCCGCCATAAAGAAGTCCCCACCCCACAGACAAAGACACAGGTCCGCTCCCTTTTGGGGTTAGCAGGGTATTACAGGCGGTTTATCCCCAATTTTTCAGAAATTTCTGCACCCCTAACAGACTCTTTAACTGGGTGTATCAAGTCAAAGGTCCTTATAATGAATTACAAGCTTGTTGTGCAGCGTTGTAGTGAAACAGTGAAAACATAGAGCTATGCTCTTGACTGCTGTAGAAATATTTTAATCAATAAGATATCGGCAGAGACCCGACATGCTGCATGTTTCGTCGCTTACTTGCGACTTCTTCCGGGGTCACCCCGGAAGAAGTCGCAAGTAAGCGACGAAACATGCAGCATGTCGGGTCTCTGCCGATATCTTATTGAGGTGTTAGCTCTGTGTTTAACAGGGCTGTGCTACTAGCCTACTAGCCTATATACATTCACTTAGACCACTAACCGTATATCTGCCCTACTCTAGCCTCTATGTACCTCGGACTCCCTTAACATGTAACTACATGTAACAATATGACCCGATAAGCCACCACATTGTGGGACTGCCTCCCGCTATTATGGGCCACTGCAGGAATCAATGATTTGAATGAAACACTGCGGAGCATATAAATGTATGGCCATACTCTTTGAAATATAGCCATACTCTTTGTAATTAGATACATACCCAGTAGGCACATTCAGAAGAGTGCCGGACACAATAACACTATTTGTGTACTCCCCGATATTTCAGGGTATATGCACGGGGTCCACGGGGCAAAAACCAAGGGGCGCAAGGGGCTACACGGCAAATTTTCACCGAAATAAACGCAGACCCCTTTAAAACAAGTCTGTCTATAGTCCCAAAACTACAGTGTGCCTGCGCGACCAGCTAAAAACACACAGAGCAATATCTCTATATGCATGGTGGGCATTAACCCCATCAGTGCCGTAACACCATACGTATAATCAGAGCGAGGTAACAACACACTATCAGGGTATATCTATATCCCCACCAACACAATACTCACCCAGCTGGCCACACAGAGCAGCTGGGGACCCTCCGTCTACTGTGGCTGGGTGCATGGCTGATCCTGGCGGTGCATCTACTCGCGGGACCACACACTGCCTATGACATCACTAAAGTCCAGAGACATAAAAGAACTAAGCTTAAGGCATAGGGTGTAATACATTCCAGCACCACCAGATGTCACATTTGAGTGGCTTACATCCACTACAGGATATACATTGATTTACCTTGATGTACTACAAAGATATGCTTAACATCTAATGCACCACAGTGAATTAACATTAGCTATATCTGCTGAAGGGCCCAGAATAATTCCTCTGGTCCTACTTCTGTGACATAACTAGTGTCTTTTAATATAGTAAATACTGTTTTTTTATTATTTGCTATTTTTATTGCACAATCACAAAATTTGATTAAAATATTTATTATTTTGCTAAACACATTTTTTCCCCTGACCACATTTATTCCATAACGGTCTGCGGTGCGCCTATAAAGGGATTCTATTCTGTGTACCTCTCTAGATACACTCATTGTCTCTACAATACAAGCTGTCAAACTTACAAGATTCACAGCAACCAATGTAATTTCAAACATGTGTACTTCATATCCTTCGGTGAATCCCAACTAACAAATGAAATGCTATTAAACCACAATGTAGTGCTGTAGGTGGTTTTCTATATTACATCTGTACAGTTAGTTGGGGTACTTTGTAAATTAGAAAAAAATATATATTTTTTTCTAATGGTTATAGCCTCAATACTGCACTATTTTCTTTTTCTTTAAGGTAATATATGTGACCAGGAATCCAAAGGATGTTATGAACTCTTACTATCATTTTGAAAATATGATTATCCATATTAATAAGTCACCAAACTTTGAGAACTTCATGGAGAAGTTTTTAGCTGGAGACGGTAACCTTTTTTTTTTATTTCAAGAATAAATGCTTACAATTTTTGAGACCTTAACTGCCCATTAGACAATATCATCATTGATTGTACAACAGAATTAAAGCAGTAAAGAGACTATGCTGACTTCTATACAGTTCTCCTTACCTTTTCTATATATATATATATATATATATATACACACACAGCTGAACCCCGTTATAACGCGGTGCTCTGGGTCCACAACTCCGAGACAGCGTTAAAATGTCACCGGCATCTAGATCTCTCTCTTCTCTGCAGATATCACTCTCCTCTCTCTGCTCACTTAATGGGGCTGTGTCCACGTGCTCTTCTCTCTGCAGCTATCGTGCTTGGCGTCATTTTGTTTTTTAAACATTCAATGCTTTATTGACTAACGAACACATACACACACCATGTGCGAATTGAACATTAATACATTTTGCAAAATACACGTGCAGGGATCGAACTCAGGATGTTCCATAATACTGATACCAATGCCTTACCTCTTACCTCTACACCATAGGCTTGGTGTGACAAGACATACCCTATAAATATATACCTTAACTAGAATAGGAAAGGTCCTGGGTTTGATTCTTGTATGATATGGTATAATTTATTTTAAAAAATCACTAATATTTTATAAATTATTATATATAGTATAACCCAAATGTATTATGATTTAATTACGTTTTAACACCCTATTTTTTATTCAAGGTTATCAATAAAGTATATTTTAAATTTACAACATTACATTCCGAGTGATTGAGTGCTGCAAGACTGGGTCCTTTTTCTTTTGTATGATATTATATATAGTATATACTGTATATATATATACAGTTGTGTGAAAAAGAAAGTACACCCTCTTTGAATTCTATGGTTTTACATATCAAGACATAATAACAATCATCTGTTCCATAGCAGGTCTTAAAATTAGGTAAATACAACCTCAGATGAACAATAACACATGACATATGACACTGTGTCATGATTTATTTAACAAAAATAAAGCCAAAATGGAGAAGCCATGTGTGAAAAACTAAGTATACCTTATGATTCAATAACTTGTAGAACCACCTTTAGCAGCAATAACTTGAAGTAATCATTTTCTGTATGACATAACAGTCTCTCACATCATTGTGGAGGAATTTTGGCCCACTCTTCTTTACAACGTTGCTTCAGTTCATTGAGGTTTGTGTGCATTTGTTTATGCACAGCTCTCTTAAGGTCCCACCACAGCATTTCAATCGGGTTGAGGTCTGGACTTTGATTGGGCCATTGCAACGCCTTGGTTCTTTTCTTTTTCAGCCATTCTGTTGTAGATTTGCTGATGTGCTTGGGATCATTGTCCTGTTGCATGACCCAATTTCGGCCAAGCTTTAGCTGTCGGACAGATGGCCTCACATTTGACTCTAGAATACTTTGGTATACAGAGGAGTTCATGGTCAACTCAATGACTGCAAGGTTCCCAGGTCCTGTGGCTGCAAATCAAGCCCAAATCATCACCCCTCCACCAACGTGCTTGCCAGTTGGTATGAGGTGTTTGTGCTGATATGCTGTGTTTGGTTTTCGCCAAACGTGGCGCTGTGCATTACGGCCAAACATCTCCACTTTGGTCTCGTCTGTCCATAGGACATTGTTCCAGTAGTCTTGTGGTTTCTTCAGTTGCACCTTTGCAAACCTAAGCCATGCTGACATGTTCTTTTTATAGAGAAGAGGCTTTCTCCTGGCAACCCTTCCAAACAAACCATACTTGTTCAGTCTTTTTCTAATTGTACTGTCATGAACTTTAACATTTAACATGCTAACTGAGGCCTGTAGAGTCTGAGATGTAACTCTTGGGTTTTTTGCAATTTCTCTGAGCATTGCACGGTCTGACCTTGGGGTGAATTTGCTGGGACGTCCACTCCTGGGAAGATTGGCAACTGTCTTGAATGTTTTCCACTTTTGAATAATCTTTCTCACTAGAATGATGGACTTTAAATTGTTTGGAAATGGCCTTATAACCCTTCCCAGATTGATGGGCAGCAACAATTGCTTCTCTAAGATCATTGCTGATGTCTTTCCTCCTTGGCATTGTGTTAACATACACCTGAATGCTCCAGACCCGCATACTGCTAAAACTTTGGCTTTTATAGAGGTGGTCACACTTGCTGATGATCAATTAATCAAGGGCATTTGATTAGCAGAACCTGTCTGCTACTTAACATCTTATTTCCTATGGAAGCAGTAAGGGTGTACTTAGTTTTTCACACATAGCTTCTCCATTTTGGCTTTATTTTGGTTAAATAATAATAAATCATGACACGGTGTAATATGTCATGTGTTGTTGTTCATCTGAGGTTGTATTTACCTAATTGTAAGACATGCTAAGGAACAGATGATTGTTATTATGTCCTGATATGTAAAACCATAGAATTCAAAGAGGGTGTACTTTCTTTTCACACAACTGTATATATGTGTGTGTGTGTGTGTGTGTGTGTGTGTATATATATATATATATATACATATATATATATATATATATATATATATAAAAAGAAAAGAAAAAAGCGCCCGATCCTATTGCATTACTGTGCAAAAGTGTATTTAATATTCCAAAAAAGCTCATATATAGAACTCACAAACAACGAAGATAAAACAGCAGTTTATGAGATAATACTCATGCTCCTAGTGTACAACGAGAAGCTGCTCCACTGCTCTGCAGCTCTGCAACTCCACCAGGTCCGCTCTGACCCTTGTGAGTCACCGTCCAGCAGGAACTCACGCCGACGGGCTCTACACGAACTCTTTCCCCGGGAACACACCACCAGATGACCCTGGTTCCCACCGGGGGAGGTGGGGGAAGCCGGATACAGCGGAACAGCTTGTGACGTTGCACGCTTGTTGTAAGAATATACGGCAGGTCACGAACAACACTAGGATATCCACAGCACACCTAGCCCTACGCGTAGGATCGGGCGCTTTTTTCTTTTCTTTATTCTATGTAGGTGGAGAGGGGAGGTCGTTGTGCCCTTGTAAGAAGGCTGCCTAAATCCTGCCTGAATCCTGTGCTTTTTTCTTTTTACATTGAACTGATATCACCATGGACTCATTTTTATTCAATATCATTTTTTATATAGGTTTCCACAGAACCTTTTTCTATATATTTTTTTATATATTGTTCATTTTGTTTTAATACCAGTAAGAGTTTATTTATTGATACATTTAACTAGGTTGTTCATTTGTTTTATTTACTCTATTATTTGTCATTATCTCATACCCAAGCGCAGTCCCTTTTGTGTGTATATATATATATATATATATATATACAGTGTTCGACAAACCTATACATTTGCTCGCCCCGGGCGAGTAGATTTAACCCCCGGGCGAGTAAATATTGGCCCAAGCAGCACACGTTTGGTACTAAGTGGCGAGTAGATTTTTTTGTGTGGCGAGTAGATTTTTTGGTGATTTGTCAACCACTGTATATATATATATATATATATACAGTTAGGTCCAGAAATAATTGGACACTGACACAATTTTCATAATTTTGTCTCTGTACGCCACCACAATGGATTTGAAATGAAACAACCGAGATGCAATAGAAGTGCAGACTTTCAGATTTAATTCAAGGGGTTGAACAAAAATATCATTTGAAACGTTTAGGAATTGCAACCATTTTCATACACAGTCCCCTTATTTCAGGGGCTCAAATGTAATTGGACAAAATAACACAATCATAAATAAAATGTTAATTTTTAATACTTTGTCGAGAATCCTTTGCAGGCAATGACTGCTTGAAGTCGTGAATGCATGGATATCACCAAACACTGGGTTTCCTCCTTTGTTATGCTTTGCCAGGCCTTTACTGCAGCTGTCTTCAGTTGTTGTTTGTTCGTGGGTCTTTCTGCCTTAAGTTTTGTCTTCAGCAAGTGAAATGCGTGCTCAATCGGGTTGAGATCAGGTGATTGACTCGGCCATTGCAGAATATTCCACTTCTTTGCTTTAAAAAACTCCTGGGTTGCTTTCGCAGTATGTTTTGGGTCATTGTCCAATCAACTTAGCTGTATTTGGCTGAATCTGAGTAGACAATATATCCCTATAGACTTCAGAATTCATCCGGCTGCTTCTGTCTTCTGTCACATCATCAATAAACACTAGTGACCAAGTGCCATAGGAAGCCATGCATGCCCATGCCATCACACTTCCTCCACCGTGTTTTACAGATGATGTTGTATGCTTCGGATCATGAGCCATTCCAAGCCTTCTCCATACTTTTTTCTTCCCATCATTCTGGTACAGGTTGATCTTAGTTTCATCTGTCCAAAGAATGCTGTTCCAGAACTGAGCTGGCTTTTTTAGATATTGTTTGGCAAAGTCTAATCTGGCCTTTCTATTCTTGAGGCTTATGAATGGTTTGCACCTTGTGGTAAACCCCCTGTATTTGCTCTCGTGAAGTATTCTCTTTATGGTAGACTTGGATAATGATATGCCTACCTCCTGGAGAGTGTTCTTCACTTGGCTGGATGTTGTGAAGGGGTTTTTCTTTACCATGGAAAGGATCCTACGATCATCCACCACTGTTGTCTTCTGTGGACGTCCAGGCCTTTTTGTGTTGCAGAGCTCACCAGTGCGTTCTTTTATTTTCAGAATGTACCAAACTGTTGATTGGCCACTCCTAATGTTCCTGCTATCTCTCTGATGGATTTTTTTTTTTGCAGCCTAAGGATGTCCTGTTTCACTTGCAATGAGAGCTCCTTTGACTGCATGTTGTGGGTTCACAGCAACAGCTTCCAAATGCGAATGCCACACCTGGAATCAACTCCAGACCTTTCACCTGCTTAATTGATGATGAAATAACGAAGGAATAGCCCACACCTGTCCATGAAACAGCTTTTGAGTCAATTGTCCAATTACTTTTGGTCCCTTGAAAAAGAGGGGGCTACATATTAAAGAGATGTAATTCCTAAATCCTTTCTCCAATTTGGATGTGAATACCCTCACATTAAAGCTGATAGACTGCACTTTAAGCCCATATTCATTATTTAACTGTAACTTAAATTTATTTTGGTAAACAGCCGAAATAACAAAACTTGTATCAGTATCCAATTATTTCCGGACCTAACTGTATGTATATATATGTATGTGTATATATATGTATGTGTATATATATATATATATACAGTGTTCGACAATCCTATACATTTACACGCCCGGGGCGGGTGGATTTAACCCCCGGGCGAGTAAATATTGGCCCAAGCAGAACACGTGTTCGTTTTTTAAATTTCCCCCTGCTCGAGCTTAAATTTCCCTGCTCTCGCTGGCTGAAAAAAAAAAAACTCCCCCTACCTGACTGCTGATTGGCGCGCGCTCCCAGGCTTTGTGGGTGCGCGGCCAGGCTCTATATGAGCCAGCCCCCAACGAGCGGCCATTTTTTCTGCCGGAGATCTGTTGGAGGATAAGTACTC
Source organism: Ascaphus truei (assembly GCF_040206685.1). Classification (NCBI taxonomy): domain Eukaryota; kingdom Metazoa; phylum Chordata; class Amphibia; order Anura; family Ascaphidae; genus Ascaphus; species Ascaphus truei. The sequence goes on from NC_134486.1 coordinate 296,679,343, forward strand.
TCCAATACTCCATCTTGCGGCCCCTTACTGTCCTTCCCTGCAAGCCCCCTTACTCTCCTTCCCTGCAAGCCCCCTTACTCTCCTTCCCTGAAAGCCCCCTTACTCCCCACGCGAGGCAGGTGTTCCCCCTTCTCTCCCTGTCCCCGCTTAACTTGGCTTCCCGCAGGCAGGAGATAGTAGTGGGGGTGTTACCCCCTTCTCGCCCTGCCCCGGCTTCCCACGAGGGGCAGGAGACTGTAGTGGGGGTGTTCCCCCCTTCTCGCCCTGCCCCGGCTTCCCGCGCAGGGCAGGAGATAGTAGTGGGGGTGTTCCCCCCTTCTCGCCCTGTCCCGGCTTCCCGTGCGGGGCAGGAGATTGTAGTGGGGGTGTTCCCCCCCGCTTACCCGGCTTCCCGTCGATCCCCACCTCTAGCCATAAAACACATCCACACCGGGGGAAGGAACAGCACAGATAACATTCCAAGAGACACTGTTTTTAAGTATACCTTTTGCTTCATTCATTGTAACATCGCCGGAAGAAGAGATCAGTGTATCTCGAAAGCTCGCACAAATAAAAGCATTTCGTTAGCCACAGAACGGTATCATCTATTTATTTTTTGATTATATATATATATATATATATATATATATATATATATATATATAAAAGAAAAAGAAGCTTGCGCTTCTTTTTCTTTCTTTTCTTTGTTAGGTATCACCGGTGTGGCAACACAATTATTGAAGCTACAACCTGCTCCTGGTCGTATTCAACATTGCTTTTTCTATTTACTTTCTACATACCAGTTCATCGTTTGGTTTGAACAATATTTTCTATTGAATTACATTGCAATTATGTGCGATAAGTTATAGGTTTATATAGATTTATAATATCTGTGGGCTGTTACATAAATTCCAAATCTGCTCACTTCATTGATTTTTGTACCAATATAATACCTTTTTAATTTGCATCACCTGCATTACCTATCACCATCGCACATAATTAGGGCACATTTGAAGCGCAAATCAATAAAATATAGGTGTATTGTAACAAAGATATAAAATGGCAACTCACAAAAGTCGCTAAATAGTAAGCGATAAAGAACAGTAGCAAAGGCCAAGGATGTATGATTCAGCCACACTCACGACCGGGACCTGGGCCTTGCAGACAAACAAATGATGACGTTCCCCTTCCGGGTGAGCCACAGTTAGACGTTGCATCAATCCTCCTCCGGAAGAGATGTTACTGTCTCCAGAGTTCCACCACTCTCAGCTCTGTGTAAAAGATGGCTCCTCACATGCAGTCCTCAAACCAGAAGGAAAGCCCTACGCATTTTGTCGCGTCAGAATTTTGCGACTTCAAAGATATACCACGTGGTACTCTCACAATCCCATTGGTTCCTCTACCATGTGATGGCAACATTTTTTTTCAAAGGATGTGACATCATCCCTTAAAGTGATGTCACATCCTTTAAAAAAATTGGACATGTCACATGGTACTGGAACCAATCGAATTGTCCCAAATCCGTGACATCACGGACCTTATTTAAGGCCTGTTCTATCTGATTTTAGCTTAAGAAGCCGAAGAGTCAACATCAGTTTATGGATTTAACATGGGGTTTACTATGGATTACAACGAAGGAAGATTCAATATTGAAGAAAAGAAGAGATTGAGAGCTTCCTGATACGCTGGGATTTGTAGGGTAAAGACTTCTAAAGGTAAGAAAAAATTATTAAATGTACAATATGTAATTTTAGTTTTTCAGATTTTTTTTATTGTATTTTTTTAAAAATGTTTTTGCTTGCCCATTGACTGATAATGTATTTATCTATGCCCCTTTAGGGTATAGATAAATACAGTGACAGGCAATGATTTTTTTGGCAAATGATTGTTTGGAGTTAATTGTTATGTTTTCTATTTCTGTTTATTGTTTTGAGTAAATTGTTATGTTTTTGTAGGGCTTGTTTTTAATACATTTTAGGATTGTTTAGGCGGTTTGTTTATTTGTTCTGTTGGTTAGGGGTTTAATTTATTTAATTGTTCTGTTGGTTGGGGGTTTTATTTATTTAATTGTTCTGTTGGTTAGGTGTTTGATTAATTTTATTATTCTTGTATTTTGGGATTACATAAATGATATTCTTTTGGTGTTTTGGTGTTAGATTAATTTTATTGATGTGTTGTTTAGACTTTTTAGTTATTTTCTTCTTCTGTGTTTAGGTGCTTGTCTATTTCTTTTATTGTTGTGTCTTTATGGCGTTGTTGTTTTTTTTTAGGTTGCCCATTGACTGCTATAGTGGCTTATCATGTCCATATTATATGGCATGATGTACCACTGTGCCAATCAATGGGTAAAAGGTGAGGATATTTTCCCCTGGGTGGGTGGTTAGGCCACCCGGGTGGGTAGCGGGGTTAACCCTTTAATTACTATAGCAGTTATTAACCGCTAAAGTGATTATGGGGCTAGGGGTCATTAGATTGTATTTCTAATTGTTGTGTTCCTGCCAACGGAGGACATGGACGTGGAGGATGGTGATGAGGACAGCCTTCATCCTGGCAGGGGTAAGTGCAAGTTTTATTTACTTTATGCTGCTGGCTGTTTTATTTTGAATGGGAAAATGCACTTTTATCCATATCTGGATAAAAGTAATTTTGCCCATTATTGTAATGTAATGTAATGGTTGTTGGTGGTAGAGGGTGCCCATTCCTTGTCATTTGGGGTTATCTTTGCTCCTATTGAGGGCATAGGTTACCAAACTGGCAATGAATGGGTATTGTGTAGTATTGTGTTTTGAATTTGCTTCTATGTTTATTGTGGGTAGCGGGGGTGGGTAAAGGTGGTATTTGGCCCATGGTGGGTGTTTATATCTACCAAGTGGGTAGAAGCAGGGTTAACCCCTTCATTACCTTAGTGGTATTAACCGCTAAGGTAATGAAGGGGTTGACTCCTCCCGCAACCCCCCCACCCCCCGCAAGGCCTACACCACCAACTATGGGCCAAATACCACCTTCAACCACCCCCGCTACCCACAATAAACATGGCATTGGTAGTTAACCCCTTCATTGCCTTAGCGATTAGCCACTATGGTAATGAAGCTGCCTGTAAATGCATTTTTCCTGCATCGGATAGATGCCGGGGTTCTCCGGTGCTGGTATCAATGTGTATCAGCTCCGGAGACCCCTGGCATCAATCCAATGCAGAATAAATGAATTTTTTTTCAAAGTCCCTCTCTCACATCCCTTAAGCTGGCCAGATGAATCTTTGATAAAATCGCAATTCCTGAGCCCCGATAAGATTATCAAGGCTATTAGAATTGCACGGTTTTATCAAAATTGCGAGTTTGGGCTTCTCGCTAGCTCCCGTGCGATGTGTTTGGCCAGGAGCCACAAATCGTGAGAAAATGCTTTCCCCGCACGATTTAACAAACTTATCAAGGCTTTCTGAATAGCTACCTAGCAAAATTTGGTGATAGCTGATCAAAATCCTTGATAAGTTGGTTATCGAAGCTACTAGAATAGACCCCACTGTGCCTAAGTGTTTAAGAAAAACATGGCATCTGTCCAATATTTGACTATAAAAGGGTTACCCGTCCCTCAGTGATGTAACCCTGATGAAGAAGCAAACTTCCACATGACGAAACGCGTAAGGCTTTCCTTCTGGTTTGAGGACTGCATGTGAGGAGCCATCTTTTACACAGAGCTGAGAGCGGTCGAACTCTAGAGCCAGTAACATCTCTCCTGGAGGAGGATTGACACGACATCTAACTGAGATGCACCCGGAAGCGGAACGCCATCATTTGTTTGTCCGCAAGGCCCAGGTCGTGAGTGTGGCTGAATCATACATCCCTGGCCCTTGCTACAGTTCTCTAACGCTTACTTTTAGCGACTTTTGTGAGTTGCCATTTTTTATCTTGTTACAATAAACCTTTATTTTATTGATTTGCGCTATAGAGAATGCGCTTTCCTTTTTTGTCTTATAGATTTGTAAAGCAGGTAGTTGTTCCTGTGGAAAGCTGCATTGAATCTCCAGCGTTTTTATGAATATACATTTTTACTTTTATCTTGGCATACTTTTTACTTTTTATAATTCCTTTTGTTCATTCGTTATCCATTTCCTCCCCTCCTACCCGTTTCTTTTCTGTATTGTTTGTTTGTTTTTTGGGTGTTTGTTATTTGTTTTTTGCCACCTTTTCATTCTCCTATCCATTATTGCATGGTTGGTTCATGCTATTTAGTAAGTATTGCTAATTGTTATAATAGTGTTGGTCTGTGCTTATCTATTTTTACCATCATATAGCGGTGCGCAAAGTGGGGGGCGTGACCCCCAGGTGGGGCAGGAGATTGTGCTGGGGGGGTGCGGGCAGTTGCAGTGGCCCCACGCTCTTCCCCCAGGCATTTAAATTAAATGCCGGGGGATCGCGTGAGGCCCCTGCAACTGTTTACTTACCGGGATTCAGCCGTCTGTGTTGCGTTGCCACACGCCCACGTAGCGTCATCTGACGCGAATGAAGGTGGGCAGGGGGGCGCGAGAGCCGATGGCAGAGTGACAGGGGGTCAGTGACCCTCCACAGCAAAGCATATAGAAAATGGAAATATTACTGTATGCTCATTTGCATGTCTTAGACAGGTCTGCAACGCTGCCCTTTAGCATTATCACCCAGCACACAGCACTTCCAGTGCAGCAAGCGATTCTGGGAAAAGACATGCAAATGAGCACACAGTATAAAACAAATATATAATCGCTGCGCTTCTCCATGTAAGGTGCATGCAGCTGGCAAAGAGATTGGCTATACAAATGTGAAAACGGACAGTGAATCCCTGCGCTTCTCCTTTTGGGATAGCAATAAATGGGGAATATATATATATATATATATATATATATATATATATATATATATATATATATATATATATATATATATTGACAGAAACAGAAACAAATTGGAGTAACGCCTATAGTATAATTGACTAAAAACGAAAAAGCTGTGACAGAGTAGAATTAGGTATAAGGCTATACTGACCAATGGATACCTAAAGATAATAACAATATAATAAAGCAGCTGATCTAAATCGTGAACTAGAACACACAACAATTCAGGGATCCCCTGATGAAATCACGTAATGTGAAGAAACGCGTAGGGTGTATGTTGCGTTGCTGAAGTGGACACTTACATTCTGCATCTTGGATTCAATATATGAAAGAGGCAGCTATTTTCCAGCTCAGACACAGTACACATTTGTACCCAGAACTTGTCTTACACCAGCCTTGTTTCCGGAGGACTATCTGAACCACAGTGTCGCTTCCTGAGATCCTGCTGGACGGAGACCCAGTGGAGCCCTGCAGATTCATGCGGTGACGACACGGAGTGAGCTGAGTAGCTGTATCCTCGTCCGGTGCATGAGTATATCTCATAAAACGCTTGTTTTAATCTGTTGTTTGTGAGTTAGCATTTTGTTGGATTTTTTTAGGGAAATAAATGGGAATTTTTTTGGAAATACAGTGGCGACACACTTTATCCTTAGTAGGCTAGAGCCGCAAGCCGGGAGATTTCCTGGCTTGCTCGTTTTTTTCCCTCGGCGTGCCGCTCGTCATCGATGCGCGATCACGCTTCATTGGGAGCGTGCGCGCATGGCGCGCGTGCCCAGGGCTCCCCGAGGGAGCCCTGGGTTGCTCTATTGTGGGGGATGGCGGTGGGGGGCTCCGGGGGACCCGGAGAGGGGAGGGGGTGCCTCGATTGGAGGACCGATCCTCCGAGGCTCCGGCGCGCATGCGAGACATCTTGGCGCGCGCCCGGTATCTGTCGCGGCCGAGACCGGGTAAAGGTAAGAATAAACTAGGCCGCGACAGTATTGCACTAGGATCGGGCGCTTTCTTTTTTGTGTTTTTGTATATATATATATATATATATATATATATGTACAGTGGTTGACAAATCACCAAAAAATCTACTCGCCACACAAAAAAATCTACTCGCCACCTAGTACCAAACGTGTGCTGCTTGGGCCAATATTTACTCGCCCGGGGGTTAAATCCACTCGCCCGGGGCGAGCAAATGTATAGGTTTGTCGAACACTGTATATGTATATATATATATATATATATATATTAAAGCAGCATGCATTGACTAAGGGTTGCTCATGTAATGTGAGCATGAGATAAAAAGTGGCACTGTGTGCTTATTTGCATGTCATTTCCCAGAATCCCTTGCTGCAGTGGAAGTGCTGTTTGCTGGGTGATAATGGTGAAAGACAGGGTTGCAGACCTGTCTAAGACATGCAAATGAATATACAGGAATATTTACAGTTGCTATATATATATATTGAATTGAATGTTAGTCTCTACAGCTGCTATTTCAATTATGTATTGTTAGGATATGTTCCACTGATATGCTCTGTTGACCTTTTTGTGCAAACTAACATACGCATTGAATGCCTGTGCCTTTTAGGTATTCCCCTTATTTTTTTAGTTGCGATGTACATTGCGCACGCGCGCCACTGCTACCTAAGGCAGTAATGATCAGCATGATACATGAGACGCCATCTGAGACCACTGTTGTTCAGTGCTGATGTCATAATTGATTAGCTAGTGCTCACAGCTGTCTTACATCATGGTCTAGCCTATCAGGGATCTGTTTGTTAATGGGTGGTGGGTATATATGTTTGTCAGGTGTCATTATGTATTAGCACTCCCTTGAGAAAGGTCCTGTGTCAAGGACCGAAACGTCGGGTTTATGTGCCGGTTTTTCTACTGAATACACGCTGCTTTTTGTACCTTTGAGTGTGCTGTCTCCTTCTTGCCTCGTGATCTTGGGATCCTGGATCTACTCGGTAAGGAACCTATCTATACATTACCTGTATGGGACAAGCACCTTTTTACCACATATGTGTGTGCCATCTGTTTATTTTTTTATTTTTTATTTTATATATATATATATATATATATATATATATATATATATATATATATATATATATATATATATATATGTATATAATAAATATATTGTGTGTGTGTGTACGTATGTGCAGTGGTCGACAAATCACCCAAAATTCTACTCGCCGAACCATAAAATCTACTCGCCACCTAGGCCCGCCCCAACCCCGCCCTAGTCCTGACCCTAGTCCTGCCCCTAGTCCCGCCCCCAGCCCCGCCCCTAGTCTCGCTTCGCTTTAAAAAATACAATTAAATAAATTCCTAGTAAGAACAACATTCATTTTTGACATAAGTTTATTTATTGTATTACATTATACTACATTTAGTCCTTGTTACGTGTGTGTGTGTGTGTGTGTGTGTGTGTGTGTGTGTGTGTGTGTGTGTGTGTGTGTGTGTGTGTGTGTGTGTGTGTGTGTGTGTGTGTGTGTGTGTGTGTGTGTGTGTGTGTGTGTGTGTGTGTGTGTGTGTGTGTGTGTAAATGTGAGATCTAGAAAAAAATGCCAGATGTGAATAACTAGTTTCCTGCACCCCTTAACCAGTGTCTGGATGCTCCTGCTTCACAATATCTAAAGCAGCAATCCCATCTGGGATCTTACATGATCCTCAGTTCCTCAATGTCCAGGTACCCTCACTCCAGCAATGTTATATGTTGGAGGGGAGTCTTCCCTACCTGACTTCTGGGTTAAGGGGGATTCCAATGTCTTCCGTGTGAAGCTTGAGTCAGATCTGGAAGAAGCAGTATAGGTTATTTCGGTGTAGTATAGGGCAATCAAGATATATAGCGTAAATAAGATATCCAGGTTCAGAGTGTGAGACAGAGAAAGTGAGGGTGAGAGACAGACAGAGAGAGTGTGGGTATGAGAAAGAGAGAGACCGAGAGTCAGAAAGAGAGACGCACACACAGAGAGAGCAGCACAGAGAAAGCGAACACACAGAGAGAGAGAGAGAGCGACACAGAGAGAGAGCGACACACAGAGAGAGACAGAGAGAGAGCGACACAGAGAGAGATAGTGACACAGAGAGAGAGTGACACAGAGAGAGAGAGAGCAACACAGAGAGAGAGAGAGAGAGAGCGACACACAGAGAGAGAGAGAGATCTACACAGAGAGAGAGAGCGACACACAGAGCGAGAAAGAGCGAGAGAGAGAGAGCGACAGAGAGAGAGAGCGACACAGAGAGAGAGCGACACAGAGAGAGAGAGCGACACACAGAGAGAGAGAGCGACACACAGAGAGAGAAAGCGAGAGAGAGAGCGACACAGAGAGAGAGAGAGAGAGAGCGACAAACAGAGAGAGAGCGAGAGAGAGAGTGACACAGAGAGAGAGAGCGAGAGAGAGAGCGACACACACACACAGAGAGAGAGAGTGAGAGAGAGCAACAAACAGAGCGAGAGATCGAGACACAAACACACACACTCTCACACACACACACCCTCCTGTGCGCTCGCTCTGCCTCTCCTGGGTCTCTCACCCCCGCGTCACTCCTTTGCTCCCACAGTCTTCTCTGCTCAGGGCCTCTGACATCACTCGTTGCCTCTCTGCTCCCCTGTGTCCAGGCCTCTCCTCGAGGGGCTGATGGGTTTGCGGTCCCCGGACCGGCGCGGGGAGGCGGGTACCGACCAGGTCCCTGGGGGCGGCTCCATGTCCCGGTGTCTTGCTTGCTCCCGCTCGCTGTCTGAGGCAGCGGGGACGCACGCCAGCACAGAGAGAGAGTGGCCAATCACCGCGCAGAGCAGGGAGCCCACCAATGACAGCGCGAACCAGGGGAGACAGTGGACTCCTGACGAAGCCTGTTGTCTTATTGGTCGAAATGCGTAGAGTGGACCCGCCCAGGAAGTGCAAGGATTGGTCCTGCCAGCCGTCCATCACGAGCCGCACAGGAAGAGACGCGACGGAGCTCAGAGCATCAACCGGAAGTGACGTATCGCATCGGGGAAAGCACTGGAGGTGATCCTGGAAATATCACGGTGAACAGCAAAGAAGTAACGGCGGTGCGGTGACCGGTGGCCATATCCCTATCACTCCTGAGTCAATTATGATAATGCTTATGTTTAATTTTAACATTGTAAGTGCGCATTTTTTAGCTACATTATAAAGTTATCCTTTTTTACCATTGATCTGCACCATGGAGATTTCTTTCTATTTTTCCATGTTCTCATCCATTTGATTTGTGAATGTGAGAGGTATCCTGTCTACATCTAGAAGACTTTACAGACTCCACAGATCCTGTATTTGCCCATACCCTACTGCTATACTGTGAGTAGGCTGCACACGAGAGCCAAGATTTTCACATATTGTCACACTGAATTATACAGTCTGCACTTAGATTGTGTTTCTTCTGTTGTTTTTTCCTTCATGCTCCCCCTGGGTTGTGAGAACATATAGAGAGAGAGATCTACACAGAGAGAGAGAGCGACACACAGAGAGAGAAAGAGCGAGAGAGATAGTGACAAACAGAGAGAGAGAGAGCGACAAGCAGAGAGAGAGAGCGACACACAGATAGAGAGAGCGACACACAGAGAGAGAGAGCGACACACAGAGAGAGAGAGAGAGCGACACAGAGAGAGAGAGAGAGCGACACAGAGAGAGATTGCAACACACAGAGAGAGAGCAACACAGAGAGAGAGAGCGACACACAGAGAGAGAGAGCGACACAGAGAGAGAGAGAGCGAGAGAGAGAGAGGGACACAGAGAGAGAGAGAGAGCGACACACAGAGAAAGAGCGAGAGAGAGAGTGACACAGAGAGAGAGCGACACACACACAGAGAGAGCGAGAGAGAGCAACAAACAGAGAGAGAGATCGAGACACACACACTCACACACACACTCTCACACACACACACCCTCCTGTGCGCTCGCTCTGCCTCTCCTGGGTCTCTCACCCCCGCATCACTCCTTCGCTCCCACAGTCCTCTCTGCTCATGGCATATGACATCGCTCGTTGCCTCTCTGCTCCCCTGTATCCAGGCCTCTCCTCGGGGGCTGACGGGTTTGCGGTCCCCGGACCGGCGCGGGAAGGCGGTACCGACCAGGTCCCTGGGGGCGGCTAAATTTCCCGGTGTCTCGCTTGCTCCCGCTCGCTGTCTGAGGCAGCGGGGATGCACGCCAGCACAGAGAGAGTGGCCAATCACGCGCAGAGCAGGGAGCCCACCAATGACAGCGTGAACCAGGAGAGACAGTGGAAAATCCGCGCAGAGCAGGGGCGGGGACCAGGGGGAGGGAACCCACCAATCACAGCGTGGGGCACACGTGGATGCGAGGCGGCGATTGGGTGGGAGTCTGTAGCGGGAGACTTGGCACACGACGCTGGCGGGCAATCAGCGCGGGGGAAATTCAGCGCGAGCGGGGGAGTTTAAACAGCAGCACGTGTGCTGCTTGGGCCAATCGCCCAGGAGCAATTTCTAGTCGCCCCCGGCGAGTGGAAGCATGGGTTTGTCGAACACTGTGTATGTGTATATGTCCACACACTACAGCAAGGATTGGTTATGCAGTAACAAAAACTATTCTAATATGTAACTCAAAATTTGTCCTCCACAGTTGTTGGTAGCGCCTGGTTTGATCATTTGCGAGGATGGTTTACCCACAAGGACGATTTCAATATCCTCTTCATAAAGTATGAAGACATGATCAGGGTAAAATGCACTTTTCTTTTTCATTTTATATTCCGTAGAAAATGGTCGTAGGGTCAATCACACCAGTGGCCTTTGTAAGTTTCTATTGGTGACAATGCGGCCACATTTATAGTTTTTTTTGTGTGTTTGTGTGTGTGTGTAAAAAAACAGCACAAAAAAACATAAATATATTGAGATCCGGAGGTTGTGGAGCAAGGATCCGCTTTGGGAAACTACCTTGGTAAAGTAAGTAAAAGAGGAACGGGGATTGCTGCTTTAGGGTTCTCTTTATTGGCCTCAAGTAGACAATTGGACAATGAGGTAATTTTCAGATCAGACAACAAGACCATTATTCAATATGCTGAGCAGTTTTTTTTATCAGTGCTGGGGAAGAGTTCTGCTCCATTCATTTTAAAGAGACTAACATTAGGAAGGCTTAGAAACAATTTGTATAAGGCCCAAGCTCACGATATGGCTCCTCTGACAACATCAGTGACATTTATACAGCAGGGAAATGCAGAACATTGAAAATGGCAGCACAGAAGAAATCCTGTAAATCCAGAAGTTTGAGTTCACAGTTATTTTATTGATATGTAGCCCTTTATTTATACCCTATTTCCTCGATTCTAAGACGCCATCGATTCTAAGACACACCCTTGATTTAATAAAAAAAATTGGGGGGAAAAAACACACTATATTAAATGTGCAGAATTTTTTCTTGGGGGAGATAGAGAGTGGGGAGGGAGAGAGAGGGGGGAAGGGGGAGAGAGAGAGAGTGGAAGGGGGAGAGAGAGAGGGGAAGGGGGAGAGAGAGGGGAAGGGGGAAAGAGAGAGGGAGGAAGGGGGAGAGTAAGTGGAAGGGGAGAAAGAGCGCAGAGAGAGGAAGCGGGAGAGAGAGGGGGCGTGATCTCTTTGCACGAGGGGAGGGGGGCGTGATCTCTCTGCATGAGGGGGAGGGGGGCTTGATCTCTCTGCACGAGGGGGAGGGGGGCTTGATCTCTCTGCACGAGAGGGAGAGGGAGGGCGTGATCGCCGCCATGCGGTTTGCTGCACACAGAAGACCCGGCCAGCATCTCCAGCAGTGCCCCCTAGCTGTTTTTTTTTTAGAACATCGATTTTAAGACGCAGTCCTATTTCAGACATGTGAAAATGGGGAAAAAATGCGTCTTAGAATTGAGGAAATACGGTATTTTAAACACATACTGTAAGCCATTATATTACACAAAAACATTCAAGATTTAGAACTTGAAATACAGCTACAACTAATAAATGAAAAGTGAAGGGACAAAGCCTTTCTGTCATTCCCCACTTCTCCAATGAGCTGCTTCACTTTAATTCCATTTGAGGAACTTTCTTGTTCCCTCTGGTGGTAGATGGTGTGATATTCTGAGCTATAATGGGAATATTGTGTTATGATCAATAGGAACAGGGAGGCTTACTTCCGTTTTCAGCTGAATTTGTCCATTGAAGTCTATTTGTGCCGATTTTGGGAGAAACTCGCCATTCTAGAGCCGCGATAGGCCTCGATAAGCTAATCACGGCTGCTATAATTGCATGAGTTTCAGAACCAGCCGATAAGTGGCTTATCGCCGCTCACCCGGCAATTTTTTTTATGACGGCTGAAAAATTTGGTGATTAAGGCCTTTATCGCCCAATTATTGAGTCCTACTGAATAGCAGTAGGCATTTTGGCCGATAAGTGCTCGATAAGTGGCTTATCGAGGCTCATAGAATAGGTCTCATAGTGCTAAGCAAAAGCAGGTGTTAACCCTTAGCATGCTGGTTCTGTGCAGATGAGAGCAGCTCTTGCAGGCTACGTTTTATAGTTTCAGCTCATCCATTCCACACCATAATCACTAGATCCAAGTACACACAGATAATCCTAGTAATCTTTGAGAGATTTATTCCCCCCAGGAGAAAGGTGCTGCTAACCTTTGCTGCAAAATAAGCTTGAAGTATTTTCTTTTTTCTAGCACATCTTTCAAGATTTTTGTTTTCTTCAATTTATCAGGGCACTTCTGGTGTTCTTAACTAGTTTTAACTCAAACGTACCGTACCCCTAAAGTTTAAACCCCTGGCACCACATACATGCCACGCATACCATGCTATTGCCTATCCTTTGTGTTTCCTCCTTTCTCTATGCAGTGGAGGAAATACAAAGGACACAGTATAACAATGGTAGTGTAGGTACCTGCTGAAAACCTTGACGTGGTTGCCGGCTTAACATGTTTAGCCCAAAAATGTAACTAAATGACCCATACTTATGATAAGATAAAACAAATAGAAATGAATGAAATAATGTGTCCTATTGGCTGTGCATTGGGACTTCTTTGTTTTCTGCTGTGTTTGAGGTCACTTTCCCAGTAGTGCTCCAGTTAGCACAATTAAGTCAAGAAATACATAATACTGAGGGCCTGGATTTTGACCTTGCTAAGATGGTGTATGTCTAATTGATGTCATTGACTTTTTAAGAAAACAAAGCAATTGTTTAAGTTGTAATTTTCTAATAGTAAAGTGCGGTCAAGTTTTAGCAAGAATGTACTGCATACAGTACCATAAATGCACCTAGAAAAACAGAAGATACCTGGGTGCTCTCTAGATTAATAAAGGAAGTACCTACTTGAGGGGAATAATATCACCCTTTTGGTGTGGAGTTTCCTCCTGCGGCTCAACCCCACCATGATCTATCCAGGATCCTTAGTATGAGTAGAAAAACAAAAAAGGTTGGGGAGTATGGACAATAAAACCTATTATACAAAAGTCTGAACTAGTGTATTTGATGTTCGAGGAGTCTCAGACCAAACGAACCACCAATAGTGGGAAAATAACATATGAGGATATGGTGTAATATATAATAAATACTCACATGGCCTTGTGTGAGCACCGTTGTATAAAGGTGTCTTTGTTTCTCCTTAGCGTGCCGTCTCTTCCTCTTCCCTGCTGCTGGTGTGCAGTCTCTTCCCCGGTATGGATAGATACACACAAATATAGATCAATCAGGGGTAAAGAACTATAATGTGCGAAGGAAATATACAGTGAGAGATAGGGAAAAAATCCCCAACTCACAGACCCCCCTTCAAATGGAATGATAAATGATAAATAATAATAATCCACTCACACGGCCATGCGTGAGTGCTTATCCTCTTGATAAAGTTCTTTGGAACGAAACGCGTAGAAGGTTTGCTGCTGCTCCCTATTCATGATGACATACCAATAAAGAATCGTTTGGCAAGACCTGCTTTTTTCATTCATTGCTGTGCGCTGCACACCCCGGCTTTTGGAATCTTTATCCTCAGAGAAGCTCTGCAGTCTTGCTTGCAGAGTCTATCTGTATCAATCCACACCTCGTCTCGGTACAAATATGCACATAAAGAAAAAGGTGATATTAGTTGTATGTTCAAAAGCAGGTGCTGACACTGGCACCGAAAGGGGTTAAATAGCCCGATCATATGTCAGATGCCCCCACCTGACAATAGTGTGGGGATAGGGAAGTTCAAACAGATTTATATATATACAAAAAACACAAACAGAAAGCGCCCGATCCTAGTGCAATATGTCCAAAAAAATACACATTTATTATCCCTTAAAATCCAACAAAATGCTAACTCACAAACAACAAAGTAAAAACAGCGTTCTATGAGGTATACTCATGCACAAGACGAGGATTCAGCTACTCAGCTCACTTGGTATCTTCACCGCATGGGATCGCAGTGCTCCTCTGGGTCTCCGTCCAGCAGGAACTCAAGAAGCGACACTGTTGTTCGTATTGTCCTCCGGAAACAAAACTAGCGTGTTTTTAGTTCCGGCAGAGCTGTGTGCTGCGTGCGGGCAGCATATCCTCCCCTGGATAGTCCAAGTGTTGAGGAATGGAGATAGGATGCTGGAGAATCCTCCTAGAAGAGATAAAACAAGCACACCATTTTATCTCTACTAGGAGGATTCTCCAGCATCCTATCTCCCCTGTTACATACCTCCCCTGTTTGTGGGAAGCTCGGGCTTGCCACGGCCAAAGCCCATTCTTCCAGTCTCATTCAAGATATCTCTGTGACTTGAATGAGAGTGGATGGAGGAGAACCCTCAGTCCTGCTGGGATTGGAGCCCTTCCTCCAGTTTAGTAGTGTCTCCTCCAGAAGGTGCTTGAGCTCAGCAGTCCTCAGTCGCTCGAGGAGAACTTTTTCCAAGTACAGTACAGTCTTTCTACTGACCACATGGTCTTGAGCTTTCCCCTGTATCGGGCACTCCTCTTTTTGTAGGCAGACTGTATGGCGACAGTAGCAGAGCGCGTATGCAAATCGCTTTCTCTCTCGCCATCCTTCCCATGTGCTCCACTTTAGCACCAAATGTCCATTTCCTGGTTTCACAAGAGCGCCCAAGGATAGCCACTTGAGCCCTCAGTTCTTGAAGCTGTTTCCCTGCACTTTTCCCATTCAATGTAGTCGCCAGTTCAGCTTCTTTGGGATTGAGTTGCGATTCCAGCTCCATTTACAGAGAATGTCCTCTCTTTTCAGCTTCCTCATCTAAGGATTCTTCTGGCTTTGATTCTGCATTCCTTGCCTGTTGGGCGGCTGCAGGTTTGGCTAGTGCTTTCTTAGGTGGCTCAAACTTTGTAATCTTGTTTTGAAGGTGAGTGGTATCCCAAGCTCTCACTGTACCCTTGTCCTCACGGGCCCTAGTTACTGTAGGATACCGATGCTTGGGCAGAGCCAATACCTTTTCCCGTATTGGAGGCATCTGTAAGTTACTGGGCTGCAGAGTCTCACTCTGTTTGAGTGTTTCCTGCCATTCTCCTTTCAGGGTCTTTATTTCTTCCCTGTGCTTTCTCTGAGCTTGCTTCCACCTATCATTCTTTATTTTGTGGAGCACTATGAACTTCTTCGCTTGGGCTGCAGATACTCATCTCAGTTTCTGGACCTTTTTGCTCTCCCTCTTGTACAGAGTCACCTGGACTCTAAGCTTAGCCTCTAGAGATGCTTTGGTGATGGTCAGGGTAGCCTTCAGTTTATCCTGCTGCTTTGCGAGGACACACTGGGTAATCAGACGTTCCTGCAGCAGTTGTATTTCCTTAGCAGCCTGCAGATTTTCTTCCTGCAGCGTTCGCTGCTTCTCCTCGACATTCTGGAGGTGTGTACACAGACCTTGCAGTTTGTTCTGCAGTCGGTGCTCTGTTTCAAATTTTTCACCTTCCAAAAGTCTATTTATTTCTTTAAGATCGTACAGCTTTTCATTCTTTTCCTTGACGTAGTCTGTCAAATGAGAATTTTCTTCTTCCAGTTTTAAGTTTTCTCTTTTTAATCTTAAATTTTCTCCTTTTTCAGTCTCTGTACTATTCAGGGCCTCCTTGCAGTCCTCCTTCCATTTATGCACATCTGCTTTGAGAATGACAGTCTCCTGGCGTGAGACTTCCTTCTCTAGGTTGAGGGTCTGAAGCTCCTTCTGAGAGACTTTGAGATCTAAGTTAAGATGGAGGATAGTTTTCTTTGACATATCCAGCTCCTCAGTGAGACTGTGAAGTTCCTTTCTGGAAACTTCCAGTTCTGTGCGGCAGCTGTTGATCTCATGATGTGAGGCATCCAGTGCTCTGCGGAGTGTATGAACCTCTTTCTGAGATACGTCCACCTCTGTCCGGACACTGTTGACCTCCTGTTGTGAGGCATTCAGCTCTACGCGAAGAGTGTGAATCTCTTGCTGAAAGACTGTCATCTGCTTCAGTGTCTCCTCATACTTCCGCTTCAGCTTAGCCATCATTTTATCAGATTGGCTCTGCTTTTCATCCATGGCGGAAAGAGTAGCATTTGCAGTATCTAGCCCAGTCCGGAGATCGTCCAATTCTGTCCTGGCCAAAGAGTAAATTGTGAGCACATCTTTCTGTAGCTTCACGTTATTTTTCTGTAGCTCTGTGTAACCATCTTTCTTTTGTTTCAATTGTTCACGGAGCATATCACAGTCATGCCTGGCATTTTTCAGGGCATCTTCAGGGCTGGTCAACGGATCGACACTCACTGGTTCCGGCTCCGCTTCTCTGGGATGGTTGGTTGAGGGTTCCTCACTATTGGCACTGGACAGACACTTCTATGGAGTACACGACTTCTGCCTTGGGCCCTCTGGATATTCAGTTAACCGCGGGACGAATTCTCCATTTTCTCTAGGCTGCAGGGCAACTCGGTCCCCCTTTTCCTCCACAGGATCTGCGACGTGTCTGTTCCTTCCACGGTAAGTGAAGAAACGCTTTTCTTTTCCGCCTTTTTGTTTTGGATGACTCCGTCCTTTCAGGAATAATGAGGTCTCCTTCTTTATTTGATACTTCAGCAGCTTCATTATATACGCCAGACTTTTCTTGCAGTTGCTTTAGCTGACAGAAATATTGGGTGATCTGCTGCTCCCGCTCTTTCTCTTGTCGACCATATTCGTCATCATAGAGAGCGGTATTTTCTGTCCGTGCCGAGTTCAGGCACCCCCACCATTCTTGGGGTGTTTTGTGGGTGTGACTCGGTTCGGGTTCCCCGTAAGAGATGTCTTCCTCTTTATTGGACTGGAAGGGCCACTCTTCCGTGGGGAAGGGTTCATTACAGGAACGCTGCATCTTGTCCTCCATTTTGGGGCTATAAGGTGTAGTTTTCTTCCTGACCTCAGGAAGCGCTATTGCAGCTGTTGCCACTGTATTTGCTAGAACCCCCAATTGTGGAAGTCCTACAGGTGGGCATATTTTGCTTGTAGAAGTCGTGGCTCTCACAGGCATCTCTGTAGACATTTTTTCTTTTTCTTGGGTAAGTTTTACAATATCAGAAGTACTGTGCATGCATTCTCTCTTTTTAGATATACTGGATGTGCAGTTGCTAGGTAAAAACTTCTGTTTGGTTTAAACCATTTACTTGCTAAGTTCTTTAACAACAAAACAAGGCAGCGCTAATGATAAAAAAGACCAGCAGCCTATGATATAACTCTGACACCCTATGTCAGATAAACAGATGAAGAAAAATGTTATATCTATGGCGCTAAGCCTGAATCAAAATATATACAACCAGATAGAAGTGGATGTCCTCTGGGGCTCTCCTCACGAAGACGGTCAAATCATGTAAAAGATATAAAAACAAACATAGTGTAATACAATAAAACCTCCTAAAGAACAAACATACTAACACATATAGACAACGAAGGCTGAGACAAACAGATGATTAATGAGCAATAAAAACATTTAATAAGACAATTCAATATATAATGAATAATAAACACTAAAAAGGTATATATGTGCACACCAACACTGGCTAAGCTGGCCGCTTACCAGACTCTGATGGTAAATATGCAGTGGATAATTCAGAGAGTATCCCCTCTCGTGATGGTAGATGTCAGCTCCCAAACTCAGCAGCGATCCCACGGGACACAGGAGCTTCCAACGGGGTTTCTCCTTCCCCTTCTCTGCTCAGGTCTCAGCTGGGCAGGCACGCCGGACCGCGTGTAGCCGGAACAGGCGTCACCCCGTGCGCAATGACAACGTGGGACGCTGGCAAATCACAGCAGCGCTGCGTGGCAGATGAATACAGGCAAGGGTCTGCATGCAGCTGGAAGCCTGTGAATTGTCCGTGTAGCTGAAAGTCCAAGGAGCTGTTAGCGATGTAGAGGGTACTCTGAAACGTCGGTGGTGCACAAGTGATCCGCCCTACGCGTTTCGGAAGACTGCGCTTCCTTCCTCAGGGGCAAAAAAGTAGTGCATCAATCACAACTAGTCCACCTAAATATAGTCCCAGTTTAAAGGTGCAGTGTCCCTAATAAAGAATCTTGGACATGCGCATTGGGAACATGGTGTCTGAGTGTCTCAGCTACAAAAAACATACTCATACTAACACAAAACATGAAACATACATTTATATCATATGCCTGTCAAATACATAATGGTATACTGTTGTTTAGCCAAGCTGGATACATAGGAGTTATACATATATATTAAAATAATGACACTAGTCTGTTCGAAAGGTATACATACATGAATAATATAACCTATAAGGATTTTCCTAATGTGATAAACACCATGGTCTAATTTAATACCTCCAGTGAGGTGTATAAAAATACAAATATACTAATGGGACCACCAAACAGATATGTGACATTTAGAATGCAGAGGGAACGGATTTCAAACCTAACAGTATGCATCTTAGAAAAATTCCAAGATATATACCACCAAAATAATAGCTCCAAAAACACAGTGCTCAGCACATAGCCCCGCGCTAAAGTGTATATAAATTACCGACAGTATAATAATCAACGTAATATTAACCCCTGTGTTTTAACGTGAATATCAAAATAATTAATATTTGAATGGAAAAAACATGTAAAGGATCACCTGAGGCACAGAGACCAAAGTATCAGATCAAAGCTCATCACTTATTGATTAAAAATGCCTTGAGGTCAAACTCGATGTTAAGGCCTGATGGTGTAAGCGTCTGGAGTTCGTATATCCAGAAGGACTCTTTTTTGCCCAGGAGGCTATTTATATTTACTTGCTAAGTGCAATACCCTCCGCTTCAACCAAATAATGTGGTTTTCTGCTTGAGTCTAGTAATGTTCAGTCTCAACTTTGGGTATTATGGCATTCACTCTTCAAACTTTGGGATACCTTTTACACAGCTAAGCAACTCCTTTTTCCCCAGTAGGGCAATTTTACCCTCAGCAATTGTTTACTGAAAATTCCCCTGCTTCAGCACAGTCTTGCATCAATTTTCACACTTTTCTGCATATACTCCATTCATAACTGTTAGTCCTATGCGGTGTGGCAGCCTTTACTTGCAGAATAAGTACCGGTCGTGTGTCACCATCTGTGTTCACTGCTTCAACGAAACATTTGAAAACAACAAACGCCTATCCCTTTTAAGGGCTAACTTACTTCTTGAACCCTGACTACAGCTGGAAGGAAAAACCCCTATTTCAATGACCATATTACACTTTATTTGTGATAGGCAAATAAGGTTTACCTGCTTCTGCACGGTCTCTCTTTCTCCTCTTGGAATCGGGGAAAAGAGTCCATCTGTGGTGTTGTAAGTTTCAGTGCAGTGTAGATTTCCTGCCTTGGTGTGTCTCTTTAACTCTGGTCTCTGATGAATGAGATTCTTTGATTTATGTTGCTCAGGCTGTTTGTAGGCAAAAAGCACAAAAAAAAATTCACAGGCAATCTCCGGGCCCTTTTTAACTTCAAGAACCACCTCAATTCCGATTCTAACACCATATGTAGGAGGACATGTGTAGAGGTACGCAAGGGAGACTGTTTTAAAGTGAAATTAAAATAAGGCTTTATTGTGCCTGTCGCTTTAAACACAGCAAAAAAAAACAACACATGAGAAATAGTGAGCCAAACAAAACCTGCTCCACTTTGGCATATATGTATTCTTATATTCCAGCCCTTTTTAACTGGGTGGCTACCCAAGCTGTTCATCAGCCCAAGTCATATAGATATATAGTTGTTTTGGGTGACAGTTCCAGATGGTATCCCTGGCTCCCGAGTCCGTGGTCAGGCTGTGACGTCACTTACTCCGCTTCTCCTACGGTGGCTGCTGGGGGTCCAAAACAGGAGCTACGCGTTTCACCTGATCACAGGCTTCGTCAGGCTCAATAAATAAATACAAATATAAATGCACCTATCCTTTTTTTAGTTACTTTGTTTTCTCATTAGATTTTCTTTTTCTACTACAGTGCTTTGTTTCTTCTTACATATCTATATAGCTGCTTCTTCTCTTTTAATCGGCTATCTTCTCATATTCTACAAGTGTAATATGTTCATGCTTCGCTGGGAAACCAGAGCATGAGGTGTTTATACTGTATGGTATTTAAGAAATTTTATATTTTCAGGATCTGCGATCCACTGTTGTACAAATCTGCAAATTTGTGGGGAAAGAGTTAGATGATGAGTCCTTGGATTCCGTGGTGAAGAAAGCAACATTCAAGCAGATGAAAATGGATCCACTTGCAAATAATGAATCCATGTCAGAAAAAATAATGTACAAAGACCGTGGAGACTTTTTGCGCAAAGGTAAAAGCTAGTTAAAATTGGTCCATCGTGTACTATTAAAGAAGCAATATCTGCGGAGCTAATAAAGATAAAACAGGGATACCTGGCGCTCAATAAACACACAGTTCATGAGATGTAACGTCATAAGATGCAAAACGTCCCTTGTGAAACCCTCCCCTGGATAGTCCATGTGTTGAGAATGGAGATAGGATGCTGGAGAATCCTCCTAGAAGAGATAAAACAAGCACACCATTTTATATCTTCTAGGAGGATTCTCCAGCATCCTATCTCCATTCCTTAACACTTGGACTATCCAGGAGAGGGTTTCACAAGGGACTTTTTGCATCTTATGGACGTTACATCTCATGAACTGTGTGTTTATTGAGCGCCAGGTATCCCTGTTTTGTCTTTATAACCTGTTGTATGTAAGTTGATGAGATAACATACTATATGGGACGCCTTGGCAGCTTCCAACCATTTGTTATCACAATAGGTATCACTATTATTGTATTTATTTAATCATTGAGTAGTAGCACAGTTTAATTATTTTTTTTCACTAGTGTAGCACTCACTCGCGCTGTATAGTTTAGGGTGTTTTTTTTAGTTTGTTTTTATCCCTGGAGACCTCCTACTTACCGGGAAAGTTACTTGCTTTAAACCTTTTGAATGGCCATATAAATCCCTTTAAAAAACAGGAAGTAATACCATTAACTTCACCATTATCTCTGGAATCGGATAGTCACCGGAGCTAAACATAACTTTGGAGAAACTCCTCACACCTTGTAAATTCGAAGCTACTATATATATATGACAAAAGACAAAAATACCCAATGCTACATCCAATGTGACAAAAAACATAGTTAAATACTTCAAAAACATGTCCCCAAAACATTATGTTGCTATATATAAACCAGACCACCGGGTGACCATGGTTTATGAGTTTATTATTCTGCATTTTAGTAGCATTATTTCTGACTTGTTCAAACGGATCCAGAAGATATGGCTGGTCTTCTGAAGAGTTCGATAGAAAATCATTGGTTTAAATGTGTCTGAGACCCAAGACCTTTACAGTGAAGTTTATACAATTGCACTGATCATGAACAAAGTTGATTGCAAGTTATGCAGTGCACAGTGTTAAACAAAAATGTTATCACATTTGAGTTTTTTTCCCATGATCTGTATTATGGGTAATGGGCATGGCAATTATTAAACTCGTTACAATATGTAACAATGCATTTACTGAAAGTATAATTTCTGTAGTGTAGACCGAGGCCACTTGTTGACCCCGATGAAAGGCTTGTTAGCCGAAAACATTGGTTATTGCTCTGAATTTCAGTATGTTTTACTTTATTTTACTGATGCCTTTTGTGACGATCAGGGGTAATCTGGCCTGTAATAAAGGGTTTATACCCAGCTAGTTACCCCTAATTCGTCTGGGAAGAGAAAGGGTTAATGTATAATGTACTATGTATGTGTATTCCAAAGCACTTTTATTCCCTGTGAATTCAATTCCCAAGTCTAGTTAAGCAGGCAAATGAGGTAAAGTGTTTTGTAATCTATGGGGAAGCACTGTGATGTAATTTGGGAGTCAGCCCTGCAAAGTGTTCAGGGGATTATGTGACTGTATGGACTAATTTCTCAGATAGCATACTTGTAATGGGATTTGCATGTGAGTTACATTTGTATGGAGGGGCCTCTGATTTAATCAGGTGAGATGTCTGCAGATAAATGTGCATTGAGGATGAACTGGGAGCTTTGGGAGTCTGACTTCAAAGGGCGTCCAGTGGCTTTGTTGTCAAGGTGTCTGGAGATATTCAGGACTATCAAGCTGCAGAGCCATAAGGAGTGGGGATGGGCCAGATAACATTAAGTATCTGCCATCAACCCCTCCTATGGGTTAGACAATGCCCAGCCATTCAGCCCTAGACTTGGTGTTGCCAGGTGGGGGCACTCCTGCTTCCTCCCTGAGTTCCTTGCCTGTTTGTGATTGGAATTCAACCCCTATAAAGAGGCAGTTGCCCCAACCCCAGAGTTGTAGAGTGTTCGCTGTTCGTAGTTGATGGTTCGTGACTCTAATCCAGCAAGGGAGAATTGCTTGTGTAGCCCTGGTCACCTTGGGCTCCCAGAGACCCCCCTCCGTGAACGCAGCGCGGGCGCGGGTGCCGCCAGAGCCAGCGACGGACCCGCCGGCTGTTGGCAAAGGTGGGGGCCAGAGCAGAAAGCACTCTAAGGCTTGGGAGGCTGTGCGGCGCACCCGGCTAGCGGGGGCCGCCATTGTATATGCGTGCATGCGCGGTGGTCGCGTATGCGCAGATGGAGTGCGGGAGTTGCGGCGGCCATTGGAGAGTCGCGCATGCGCAGTGGGATCGCACATGCAGCCCCAATTCATCTGTAGCCTCCGCGGGACTACAATTCCCATGAGGCTAAGGGCCAACAACACCGGGTGCTTCAGAACAGCCAATAAGGCTCAAGGATTCCCGGTAAGGGGGAATGGATACATTTTGCGGGCTGAGAGAATCAGCAGTTTGAGCAGGGAGCTGAGTAAGTGAGGGTGCAGGGGAGCAGTAGCCCCTTGCACTAGGCCAGTTAACCCCATAGGCCCCAGATACAGTTACCCTTGCCCCAATTTGTTGGTTGGTTCAGGGACAGGCCTTAAGGAAGGAGATCTGCCCCTTTTGCTGTTTAATTAAGTAAAGAGACACTCAGTGGCGCGCAGCCTGATTCCTGGGTCTGGGTTCAGACCCTCTATATATAGAGACTATCTTCACGGAGGCCCCGCCAAGCAGTGAATGATCAGGTAACCCCAGGCTTCCAGTGGCGGAGCTTCAGGCCTTCTGTGAGCCTATCAGGTAATGCACCACACCCAGTAACACAATTGTAGATTTCCCCACATGGCCTCTATCTGCGATTGGGGGGGGGGGGGGAGAAAGGTGTTACACTAGCCAGTTGTTATTCTCGGATACTTCACCCTGTTATTTTACCGTAAGTGCTATTTTCAAGTGTTATTTGTGTTACAGTGTTGTGTTTGCCCGAAAGGGAATAAATCTTCAGTTTATTTTATCATTTTGTCCTGTTCAATCAGTGCCCAGTATATTCGGCGTGAATTAGGTCTGGTCTACCGTGACCTTTCGATTCCATTATTTATGCATTAACAACTATACTCAACAAGCTTGTGTTTCCATCATGGAAATGTTACAAGCCAATAATAAACTTTAAGGACATAGCTATTATTTGACATGGAAAATAATTTTTGGCCAGATTTGTGGAAGAATATACAAATAAAAAACATTGGTTAGTAAGATTAATGCTGATATTATTTCATTAATATTAATTAATTGTGAAATATACCCATTACACTTCAGAACAACTATGTAAACAATATGTCCATAGAATTTGCATAAAACGACTCCAACACTTGGTTTTGCATCTGACTAAAGTCTTATCAATCACTGTTTGTTTTCTGTCTACAGGCACTGTTGGGGACTGGAAAAATGTAATGACTGTGGCACAAAGTGAAAGTTTTGACAAAATATTTCAGGAAAAAATGAAGGATTTGCCATTTGACTTCATCTGGGATAGTCAAGAAAAATCTTAGTAAAGCATTTATGTTTAATGTAATCTCTTTGCTAGTCTCATGTGCTGTATACTGTATGTCCTAGGAAAACTCTTTGGACTCTATCTATGTTTTGATCCTGAAAATGCATCCTTTCACCATTTTGTGGTACTCTATCCTCTCCCCCATACTGTATCACCAGAGTATGGTGCAAAGATTTTTCTATGTCTATATATTACAGAATGTTGCTGTCATGTATTGCATCTTGTCTTCCAATTTCTGCAATCTCCATTTGCATAATCATCCTCTTTAAAAATATATATCTTTGATTTCTTTTAGTGTATTTAACCTTTTTTGGTTTTGTCAATCTTTCTTAATAAAATATGCAGAATCAATAGGCAGTTGTAATTTGTCCTTAATTTCCTTAATTACAGTAATCCTATCATCCAAATAATTAAGACATTGTCTGTGTTAGGATATCAGTAACTTAATTATTTTGCATAAGCAATTATCTATTGGATACAAAGTTTTCATAAAACATCTTCCAAATTTTTTTAAGATCTACAGTATTACAGTATTTTTTTAAGGGTTACCATATCCCATCACTTTCTAGTTTCTCCAATGCATCCAAATCGTTAATGCAACTCTGAGCCCTTTCTAGCTTCCAAATCATTTTCTTGGAAAATTTGGTTTAAATTAGTGCCTCTCAAATTTCTTTTATAAAATACTGTTTTGCTGTTTTTCCAAAATTGAAATATATTCTAGTTATAAATAAAATAAATAAAAGTTTAAATATATTCTATTTAAAAATAACTAACGACATAAATAAATAATATTCTACCCTATTGCAAGTCTTGTTGTGAATACCAAGTACAGCCAACAACAGAGTAGTGATAAACAGTGAACCAAAGAAACAGGGCACTACTTTGCACAACAAACATATGCAATGAACAATATAATGGCATATAAGACAAATACTATTCGATTCTGGAGGATAGTGAAGATTGGACTTGCAGACAAGTCTGGGGAGGGTAGCAATTAATGGAGAGAAGTTATTATTTCCTAGAAAATCTCTATTTCTCAAAAGTTTGCAATGTAAATTTAATCTGTCTTATACACCCCAATATTGTTTACTGAATCTGTTTGTTCTATGCAAAGTAGCGCCCTGTTTGGTTCTATGGGATTATTATGCAGTGGGATTCACATATCAATCCTAAAGCCTTTCGGGGTAACCGCATAATATAAAAAAAAATATTTGTTTTTGACAGGACATAAATAAGTAATTGTTACTTTGACTGTCATCATTTTAATGTACACAACAGCTGCATAGACAGTACAGTAGTATTATTTACATGCACAATAATATTCCTTTCAATAACAACATTACATAATCTACAACACATGTGAGTTGCAAATATTTTCAGAACATCCCTCATAGGTTCAATGCCGGAATAAGCAGAATGGGTATGGTACATTTCTTTTGTTTTTTGCATGTCAATTTTATAAACTGCCCCTAGGTGTCAGGCAAAGCCCACTACAACCAGATGGGAAATAAGATCCCTAAGAAACAGATCTGGATAGAAAAACATGATTTCACTGAGGATTTGTCTTATTTTCTGTATATGGTTATAGATAATCACAAATAAAGATGAGGGGCTAATCTTTAGAGAAGTATTTTCTATAACGTCTTACAGTGTACACAACCCTATACACATTGAAGAGAGATAATACAATTGCTCTTATTCTGCAGGCTGCAATCTGTCGTAGCTTAAACTCAATGAGGCCTTCTGTGCGATAGCGCTGGACTGGCACTACCGCAACCTGCAGAATTAGCACCAAAGAGTTCCTTATCAAGTTAACAATCTAAACTACAGAGTCATAGAAAGTAATGAATTACTCTACTATAAATCAATAACATTGTAGATCTGACTACAACACTACCTGGACATGGAGACCTGACCATGTAGGCTGACTTCTGTTTTCTAGAGATGGGCGAACCAGTCAAAATATGTTTCCTGGAATTCCAAGGATTGCTCAGTCAAAATCAGCACCACCCCCACCATAATGCATCTGCGGATTGATTAATAAAAAAGATGAGCAGATTTATTCAACTCTGCCATTGAATACAACGATAGAGAGAGATTTTAGTACAGTAGTGTCTCCAGTTGTACTGTATATAGATCCCCTCAATTGTCCATCCAAATAAATTAGAGAGACATGCCTGTGCTGAAAAAGGAGCACACGTGAGGCACCTGGCTGGGAAATATATGCTAATGCCATCCCACAGTTCCTAATATGATTTCCCTACCAACTATATAGAGTTTGATAAGCCTAAGGCACCAACCTAATGACTGTAATGGTGTCAGACCGAAAGGATTAAAATCCACAAGCACCGCTTTTCTATGCTGCGGCTCTTGCAACGTGAGCTAAACCAGTTGATTGGTACATCCCTGTCACATAATACTTTTTAGCTGCTCACTGCTCATACTGTAAATAGCTTATCTGCTCTGCTTTTAAAGGAAGCCAGGGGGAAGGAGCTACTACAGGTATGAGCACTCATTTTGGTGTAGCAAGTAAACAAGAAGACAAAGAAAGTCTCCCACAGATCCCTTTTACCACTGCACAAACAGGCTAATGATAAGTAGTAGCAGGGGTGAAATGCTCCCTGACATATATCAAAATAGGCTATGGGGGAGATAACTTGTAATCTCACCCAATTCTAGGAGTGAACAATTACCACTAAAAAGCCTAATTATAGGCAAAACAATAAACTTTTATTAATATTATATATACACTATAACGACGCAAAAATCAGTAAGCATTAAAAACATCTAAAACACAAGGTGTGGGTGATCACAGGAGGCTAATTGCTATATATACAGATATATTTGGTTCATAAATTGAACCCTCCTGATTGTGCTACTCAAAGTACAGGGGAAAAGATATAAAACAGGAGGTAGGTATAGGAGTATCTATAGGTAGGAAGAATGCCAATATTCAAAACATATAAAATAGCCTCCTCCTAAATCAGATAAGAGGGTGTAACAGTATAGTGTATGTTACAGTCACAGTGAACACAGAGCCTTATATATAGCATACATCAGCAGTGTAGCAATGTTAGAAGTGCCGTGATCAGTATAATAGCACTATTGAAGCGATTACTGCCGCCGACATGGGAGTAAGCAGCATCCCACAATAGTAAACCAACAAATGCCAACAATTGCTCTTGCAGAGCAGTATCAAGCGCTACAGCTGACTATACCACAGACACCGGTATACACCCTCTCCCTCCCCGGTACTGGAGCAGTCTCACCCGTGACCTCCGACGTCAACGCGATGACGTCATCCCGACGTACGTTTCGCGCTCGGGGGCTGGCGCTTTCTCAAGGTAGGAGGTAACCTACTGAATAATGCTGTCACTCTAAATACCCGTAGGATGGGGCGGAGCACAGAATCTCGCCAATCACACAGTGAAACGGTGATTGACAGCCTGAGGGATAGATAATTGTACTCAAGGGGTTTAAAAGGAAATATCATTGACTGAACCCTTATTGTGCTGTGGCTAGGTTCATTGTTATGTACACACAAATGTATTGGATCTATGCAGGAATACACTGCTGTTTGGATCCAAGGTAAAGCACGCCCAAATAGTCTAAATGAATACACCTAATTAGATTTCTTGGACAAAAGTGCACTCGAAAGGTATAGCTGAAGGTAGTGACCACAAGTCCCTTTATACATAATACCCTGGGGCCAATATCTGAATGCGTAAGTGTGAATACACAGGCTATTCAGGTACATGTGGATGGGTGTAGCTGGAGACAGAGGTCATAGGTCTGAATGGGGGTCACATTTGATGCATGACAGGTAGGTATGGGTAGTGTAGGACTGTGCTGACCTATGTTGTCCGCCCAGTAGGTCAAAACGGACTCTAAAATTATCTGTATACCCGGTTCCCCCTTAAAAACACTTAGATAGATAGTTCATATCCTGCTTGATAATATAGTGTTTGACAGGAAGGACTTGTAGATGTAGCCCTCATTGAGACCAATAGGACTGAGTGTATCAAGTGTGTAAATCCATCTACACTCAGTCTGCAACAGTATCCTGTCCCAGTCACCCTTACGTTGGCCCCAAGGAATATGTTGGATACCAATAAAAATGAGTTGATCACTATTGCCATTGTGTTTGTTTACTACGTGGTGTGTCTGTGGCATTTCGAATGGAACCCAAATGTTCAAGGATTCTCTTTTTAAATTGTCTGAAGGTTTTCCCTACATATAATTTGCCGCGGGCACAAACTATCAGGTAAATCACTCCCTCTGTGACACAATTAATGAATTCATTCATTTTAAATGTTCGCTGTTTATTAGAGTCCATGAATTCAGTCCTCTTAGGTATGTATCTGCAAGCACTGCAACGGCCGCATGCATATGAACCAATGGGTTTCTTGTCAATCCAGGTTGTATGTGGTTTTACTTGAAAATGACTCTTCACTAGGATGTCCTTTAGATTACGGCTTCTCCTACTGGTGAGCTTGGGTGTATTGTAACCTAGTATGCGCACTCTATTATCACCCGGATGGTTAGTGAAAAAATTAAAAACAAACTTTATTGATATCCAATTAAAATAAAGGTAGTTAAAACAAAAATTAAACACAAAAAGTTGATCCTGCTATGTAGACACTATGTTAAGTGTTCAGGATCCAGCATGCGTGATAGGTTAGTATAGATTCTATCACCTGCAAGGTCATGGGTTTTAATCTCCATGAGCGAGCTCGATGGAATTTATTGTCCACTATCTTTTTAATGAGTGTAAATAATATGGTTTGTTGTTTATCAACTAAAGCTGAACTGGTGTCTATATGATAGCAACCCTCTATTCCAAGATGGTGTATATTAAGTCAGATACCTTTGTCAGGTCTGCCTAGTTTTAGCACGTAGGTGGGAGCCTACTGTCTCTTACTACTTGGTGCAAGGCATCACACAATAGAAAATGTGACCTGTGCTAAGCATGTGTAGGTGATACTGTATAATAGTGGCTGTACAGTAATAATGTGCAATCTAGGCGCTATCTACTGAATACACTGGGGATGCTAACACCAATTAACATGCAGGCTAGCGATAGGACTGCCAGGTGACACTAATAGCCATCTTGGTAGTGTGGAAACATTCTCTAGTTGCCATGGGGTGGAAAATGCAAGCTGTATAGCCCCCAATCAAGCAGCTAGTGTAAAAGAGATACAGAGTCCACTGGTTGCTGGCAGGTAGGTGAGGGGACATCATGTGTGTCCGATCGCATCATGCATAAAAAAGGAAGCGCAAAAAGAGAAAACACACAATAAGTCAAAATTCATTAAAACTTTTATAAATTGACTAAATAAAATTGACATAATAAAATGGGATCCTCGTAGACCCAAACATCCACAAAACCGAAGCGCTAACGGGGGTTCCACTAATCCAAAACCCACGGCTCAAAAGATGGGAAAATGTCCAATGTGTTGCTAGATGGTCACAGCTTACACTGGATCGAGACTGCACCCATACAAAGCTAGGGGATGACCGCAGCTACCTTGGCTCATGTCGCCACGTGTGCTCTCTGCTGCGTGATGATGTCACCTCTACGTGTTTCGCGTCATATGACACTTCTTCAGGAGGACCCTAAGGTGTCCGATCGCATGGCTTCAGAACCGGAGTGCCGCCAGGTGAACAATAGGCTAGTATGTGTGCAGCCTATAGTGCCCTAAAGTGACCTGCTGGAGCACTCCTATGTCCGACCGCAGAGTAATCCAAAGTGATAGGATCAGTGTGGGTACCGAGAAGGTAAATACAAAGTCCTTCAAAGTACTTCAAAGTCAGCAATAATTACAGAGGGGGTGAATGAAGGGGGTACTTGGCCCAATGTGGGTAGTTAGGCCTCCGGAAAGGTTGCGGAATGAGTTAACCCTTTCATAACCGCTATGGTAATGGGGTTAACCCCTCCTGCTACCCACCGGTAGGCCTAACCACCCACCCTTGGCCAAGTACCCCCTTCACCCAATCCCTTTACCCCAATAAACATTAAAATACCTACAACAGTACCTACCAATAAACCCCCCTCCCCTCCCCCCGTGGGGTCTCCGTCGGCATCAATCGTTTGCAGTTAAACTAAAATAAAATGCTTTTATGAAGCTTGCAATATCTTTTGCACCAGCCTTTAGCTGGTCTGCAGCACACTCGGCTCTCGGACACAAACACTACTGCTTGTTATTTCTGACTTGATGTAAACCTTGAATCAGGGGTTTTGTGTGGGAGTAAATCGTCTGTTCCATCTACACTATTGTTGTCTCTTCTTATCTTTTGAGCATACCGGATACGACATTGTCCAAAGTGTGAGAAGGACCTTAGAAGATTTACCTTCTTTTCACCACTGTTACTACTCTATGTAGTTTTTATTTTTGTACAGCCACCGCTCCCCTCATTGTTTAGAGATAATGTATATGTTTGGATTAGACTTGCTAAACAGTCTAAAAAAGGGTTGAGTGGAGGCATATTTTGGATTTATTATGCACTAATCACTGCTACTATATTTTACTGTAATCACTGCTATCAATGTGCCTTATTATCACTGAGTGCTAGAGCGCCACAAAGTGTTTTCTTGTGTACATTCTTACTGTAGTTTGCTAGCAGCCTACATACGGTTTTCTAAGGCTGCAAATTGTTATAATACTGTGAGGACCAGGGTTTTTTTTTTCACAGCCTGGTTACCAATTTCATTTAAGGATTTAATAATAAAAGGTCAATTTTAACAAGCAAGATAATTATATAATTACAGTGCAATCATTCAATATCCTCCACCTTATTATAGTAAACACTGTACATATGTACAGTATATATTTTCACCATTGTTTGGAGTACACTAAATGCAAAAGGGATTACTTTCTTCTCTTCTCAGCTTTGTCTTTTTCTAAATGATCTAATCCCTAAGTAGCATCCAACAACAAGGAGACATTTGTTTCCTAAAATATCAAAGCAGTAATTTCGAGCAAAGTACTTTGTTTCTCTGTTATTTGCTTTACATGAGAGCTGAGGAACAAGATATGGATAATAGCTCATTTGCCCATTATTAAATAAAACATTAGCCAGCTAGCATAAATAAATAGCATGCCGCTATAGTAATTATTGGGTTAACCCACCCTCCCCCGCTTCCCACAGAAAAGCCACAGGAAGCCTAACCACCCACCCCAGGCCCACTAGACCCACCCTGCACCCATTGATTGGCATAGTAGTACATCATACCCATACAATATGATAGAAGTCAATGGTCACCCTAATAAAAAAGCACGATTGCCAAAAATACAAAATAATAAAAGGATATACACATGCACCTAAACACCCCAATTAAATAAAAGCACTAGCTAACAAATCTATTTAATAAATCAAAGCACTAACCAACCAATCAATTTAATAAATTGAAGCACTAACCAACTAATCAATTTAATAAATAAAAGCACTAACCAACAAAACAATTGATTAATTTTAAACATTAGCCAAAACAATTAATCCATTTTAACTACTAGCCAACAAATCAATTAATTAATAAAACCACTAGCCAACACATCAATTAAAACCAGTAGCCAACAAAAGAAATCATTAATTAAAAACGCTAAACAATCGGAAAATTAAAAACAAACAAGCCATCCAAATTACAAACAATTTAAGCCAAACAATAAACAGAAAACTAAAAAACAACAATCAATAGAAAAAATATGTCACTGTATTGATCTGTACCCTAAATCGCCACAGATTAATACATTATCAGTCAATGGGCAATAAAAAACATAAAAATATAATTACATAAATGAAATATTTTTCTTAACTTTTGAAATGTTGAACCTCCGAATCCTGGCGATTCTGCAAGCTCTCGTACCGCTACGTCATCAAAGTCAATCCAACGCCATCCACCTTGAAGATCCGGAAAAGGTAACAAAATTCTTCTTTCTTTTATCTTCTATCACCTTCTACTTTCTTCATCTGTCATTATTTATTTATTTTCTTTAATTTTCTATCTTCATCTGTCAATCCAAACCCAATGATCAATCCAGAACAGTATATTCTCTCTCGTCATCTTCTTCCTGTTAAATGAGGCGTCCAGGCATTATAAAGGGCTTGGGATTCACCTTTTTAGGTCAGATGTACAATGTCAATCTGATTGAATGCTGTATCATGTGCCCGCCCACCTTTTTTGTTATATTAAAGATGTCAAAATGAGGTACGTCACATCCTTAAAACCACGTGGCTATATCACATGGTATTACAGCCAATGGGATTGAAGACAAATAAGACACGGCCTAAAAATACCAATTTCTCTAAGAAGGAAATGGCCATTATCACGGTTAGAGTCTGATTCAGATATTATTATCAAACCAGCTGACAAAGGAGGGGCAATAGTGATAATAAGTCGGTCAGATTATAGGAAAGAAATATTGAGACAATTAGAGGATATGTGTAATTATAGGGTCATTGATCATAATCCGCTCTTTGATGTTACTAGGAGGATTTCAGAGGTTGTAGATATGGTTTATGAGGGCTGCGTAATCACTAAAAAACAAAAGGACTTCATTATGAAAAAATATCCTATTACTCCGGTATTTTATATATTACCAAAGATACACAAGAGCCTGGTATCCCCCCCTGGCAGACCCATAGTAGCCGGTACAGACTCAATCTTTCAGCCCTGTGCAATTTTCTTGGACAAATTACTGAGACCGTTTGTGGATAGCGCCAGGTCTTTTATTCAAGATACATCACATTTTTTGAACAAGATAGCTTTAATCCCATTGTTCACTACTAGTGTTTTACTAGCTACCCTTGACGTCAATAGCCTGTACACTTCTATTCCACATGATGCAGGGATCACAGCTGTAAAGGAGACGTTGGCCTCTGGAGGCTTATATACGCCAAGGGAACAAATGCTGAAATTAGATCTTCTAGGGATTATCCTCAAGGAGAATTATTTTCTCTTTGAGGATACCTTCTACATCCAGGTGCAAGGGACGGCCATGGGGTCGAATGTCGCACCCACATATGCTAATATCTTTATGGCAAGATTTGAGGATGAATTTATTTATCCTCATCCAGTGTTCATCAACCATGGGCATATGTGGGTTCGCTACATCGACGATGTGTTCCTGATATGGCTAGGGGATGTGGGATCACTGTTGTCATTTATCTCTGACATCAACAAGGCAAGAGACACTATCGGGTTCACATGTCAGTTTAGTGACATCTCTGTTAACTTTTTGGATACGACCATCTCGGTAGTGAACAATAGACTGGAATCCAATATGTTCACCAAACCTACGGACAGAAACAATTTACTGCATTATAGCAGTTTTCACCCCCCTGGCACGACACGGGGTCTACCATACAGTCAGTTTCTAAGGACTAAAAGAATCATCAGTACCCCTGATGGTATTAAGGATACCCTAGACATAATGCAGGATAAATTTAGGAATAGAGGGTACCCTAAATCATTATTGAAGACACAACATGACAAGGCAGAGACCATCCCTAGGGATAACCTTTTAAAGGGTACACCACAGGGTGACCGCCCAGGGAAGCAATTTTCAATACCTTTTGTGACTACCTTCAACACTCAATCAGGTAGAATTAAAAACATCATACTTAGGCATTGGCCTTTATTACAGAATGATTCTTTCCTATCTTCAGTCTTCACATTCAAACCCCTGTTTTCCTATAAAAGGGGTAGAAACATCAAAGATAGACTTGTGAGAGCGGACATTGGGGGTACTGAGAGGCGACAGACTTTCCTGGGCACCCCTAAATTGGGCTGCTATAGATGTTTGAACTGTAGTCAATGCAATAGTATGCAAGAGGGTCTCACTTTTCGACATCCCCATACTGGACAGATGTACCAGATTAAGGATTTCTACACATGTATGTCTAAAAACGTAATATATCTCATTAAATGCCTGTGTGGACTTGGTTATGTGGGTGAGACGACGTAACAGGTGAAGGATAGGATTCGACAACACAAAGCAGCCATCCGCAGGGGTGATCCTGACGCACCAGTTGCCCATCACTTCACACAAGCAGGGCATAATGCCAGCCAGCTGAGGTACAAGGTCATTGATAGTGTGGGGAGAAAGCGGTGCGGAGGGGACCTACAGAGGATGCTATTACAGAGAGAAACGCAATGGATAGACACTACGGGTCTAATTGCTCTATAGATCATTGAGTGTGGGTTCAGTGGCGTCTGGATTTTGGCTTGTGAGTGATCCATCCTGACACCATGGTCATTTCTACCTACCTCTGTCCAGTCCCTAAACTGTGGGTAAGTCTCTGATTTCTTCTCTTTCAGTGACTTATTCAGTCTTTTTTCCTATGGTTTATCTATTAAGGTTTATTCAGGTTTTTATATTGCATAGATTTTATCTATTTCCCTGGGTCTCTTAGTGAAGGGGGCTATCTTGTATCTTTCATTTAGACAGGGTCATATATTGAGTCCAAGTATTGAATCAGTACTAATCTTATTGTGCTCCACATCCCTTTTATGTTTTTCTTACAAGTGACTGCGAGAGCATCAAGCACCACAAGGTGGAGCTGCTGTACTGACCACCAGGAGTGCTGTCTTCACTTTCCCCTGCATCACTGTGAGACTGTGCTGTTTACTGGAGTCAGAGGCAGATTGAGATTACTTGCACATGTGCAGTGATTTCCCTTCACGATCAGAGGGGGATAACAGCTGGCGCACGCGCAGTTAGGAAATGCCACGTTGACAGATGCTAGCCTGCAAGAGGAGAATCGCGTGACTTCATTCACAGGACACTGCGGAGCGAGCGGCGGCCAGAGCTACTACATATAACAGCTGAGACTGCTATCTCACTCCTCAGCACTCCACACGAGCAGAAGGAGCAGAGCCACTGAGGGTTTGATTACTGTCTTCATTTGCTTTTCCCATTAACCTTTCATTGATTGTTGTGGACTCCTGGTGCTTCTTTGCAAGCTGCTTTCTTACAAGCTGTGTTCAGCCTTTACTGTACCATTGCCCACAGTTTCTTGTGGTACTTGAACTACTGGCATTGACTTGAGTGGATTCTTGCTGCCCTGCTATTAGCTGTGTAGCTGTATTTAGCCTACACTGTATGTTTGCTATCTATTTTCAGGGGTGTCTGATTTGACCAGTTATAGGGGAAGGGAGGCTTAGGGAAGTATCTCTGGGTCCTTTTGGACCAGGGGGAATGGGCCAGATGAAGAGGTAGTCCCTCGAAACGTCGCCCCCCTAGCATACTTTCCGTTCTCCGTTTTTTGTGTATATTCCTTGTGTTTCATGTTTTTTCCCCTTTTCCTCCCCCCCCCAAAACGCCCCCCCCCCCCACCCCTCACTTTGTGACATGTCCATTTATGATACTGGTTTCTGCAAACACATTTGATTTATTTCTGGTTTGTCTTCATTTGCTTTTCACATTAACCTTTCATTGACTGTTGTGGACTCCTGGTGCTTCTTTTCAAGCTGCTTTCTTACAAGCTGTGTTCAGCCTTTACTGTACCATTGCCCACAGTTTCTTGTGGTACTTGAACTACTGGCATTGACTTGAGTGGATTCTTGCTACCCTGCTATTAGCTGTTTAGCTGTATTTAGCCTACACTGTATGTTTGCTATCTATTTTCAGGGGTGTCTGATTTGACCAGTTATAGGGGAAGGGAGGCTTAGGGAAGTATCTCTGGGTCCTTTTGGACCAGGGGGAATGGGCCAGATGAAGAGGTAGTCCCTGGAAACGTCGCCCCCCTAGCATACTTTCCGTTCTCTGTTTTTTTTGTGTATATTCCTTGTGTTTCATGTTTTTTCCCCTTTTCCTTCCCACCCCCCCCCCCCCCCACCCCTCACTTTGTGACATGCCCATTTATGATACTGGTTTCTACAAACACATTTGATTTATTTCTGGTTCGTTTTATTATTAAATGTTTATTCTGCATTACAACTGTTTTCATCATTTAGCTATTAGACAGTGAGTGCTGGTACTTACGTAGATTTGTTAGTTCTATACAGGGGAATAAGTGTCCCCTTTTGTTCCGTGCACCCTGCAATTGCATATATTTAACACTATCAGAGTGCTGTCTATCGTCCCCTTTTACTCGTAAAGGATAAATAGTTACAGTCTGTAAGGGTCCCTAGAGATCCAATATACCGGCACAGCACAAGCGATAATCACAAAAAGTAGTTTATTTAATTTATTTAATTTATTATTAAATGTTTATTCTGCATTACAATTCTTTTCATCATTTAGCTATTAGACAGTGAGTGCTGGTACTTACGTAGATTTGTTAGTACTATACAGGGGAATAAGGGTCCCCTTTTGTTCCGTGCACCCTGTAATTGCATATATTTAACACTGGGTGTAAAACTGGGGCGCTCCCTAAAATATGTGGCTAAAAAATATTTGAACGCCTAGGAATTTTAAAACTGTGTGCCAGAAAGTGTATAATAGTATGACATGGTATAAAGTTGTATACTGGCCCTGTTGTTGGTTTTTGCTGCTGCTTGACCTGTTAGAAGGTGACCCCGAGTCCTTCTTATAGTTGCAATTGAAGTGTGATGGTGGTCCGCGCAAGCTCGTAGAACTCCAGATGACGATGAAGAATGAAATAAAACAGAATGATACACAGTATTAGTGCATGGATCAATGTGTGTGGGTGGAAAGGGGAAAGGGGGAGGGGGGGGGGAGAAGGGCTGGAAAAGGGAGGGGTATTAGTGAATGTCACTAAATATACAATAAATGAAACATCAATGGTTAGTTTCAGTGACTCACACGGGCTTGTGTGAGACTTCACCCTCAACGATGGATGTGGTGGGTAAATGCAAACTCCTGAAACGGAGCAATAGTAAACAAAAAACTCACACGGCCATATGTGAGTTAGTTCCCTCAGCTGTGATTACCCACTGAGGGAACTAACTCACATATGGCCGTGTGAGTTTTTTGTTTACTATTGCTCCGTTTCAGGAGTTTCAGGAGTTTGCATTTACCCACCACATCCATCGTTGAGGGTGAAGTCTCACACAAGCCCGTGTGAGTCACTGAAACTAACCATTGATGTTTCATTTATTGTATATTTAGTGACATTCACTAATACCCCTCCCTTTTCCAGCCCTTCTCCCCCCCCTCCCCCTTTCCACCCACACACGTTGATCCATGCACTAATACTGTGTATCATTCTGTTTTATTTCATTCTTCATCGTCATCTGGAGTTCTACGAGCTTGCGCGGACCACCATCACACTTCAAATATATTTAACACTATCAGAGTGCTGTCTATCGTTCCCTTTCACTCGTAAAGGATAAATAGTTACAGTCTGTAAGGGTCCCTAGAGATCCAATATACCGGCACAACACAAGCGATAATCACAAAAAGTAGTTTATTGGGTCCAAAATGCACACATATGCCCGGCACTTCAGTCCCCATGGGTTTAATCAGACCTTCAGGGGTAACATGCGGGGTTGCCACCTCTCCGGGTTTCACCCGGAGACTTCGGGTTTGGCATCCCCTTCTCCGGGCTACGGGTTTGTCCCTAAAATCTCCGGGTGGGCGTGTGGTCTGGACGGCAGTGACGTGCTCACATGAATGTGAGTGCTTTAAGCATTTCAGAAAACAGAATAACTTGCTGCAGCCTTGTGTGGGAGGGGGAGGGTTGTGGTTACCACAGCTCTGCGTTGATAGGTTGAATCATTATGATGTCAGTTTTACACAGGATTCTGTGACTTGTAGTTCACATGTCTGTAAATAAAATTGTAATGGAAGAGAAGCAGGACTACAACTCCCAGAAGACCCTGCAGACGAGAGACCACATGACAAGAGACGGCCAATCTCAATCAGTGTAGTTGCGGAGAGAGAAAGAGACAGAGGCTGAGTAAGTGGAAGAGACATCACAGATAGACATGTGGGGTGATGGCAAACACAGACAAGACACACAGCCCCTCATATATGTCCCTCCCACTGCAGGGATACACAGACAGGACACATAGCCCATCACATCTGTCACTTCCACTGCAGGGATACACAGACAGGACACACAGCCCCTCACATCTGTCACTCCCACTGCAGGGATACACAGACAGGACACACAGCCCCTCACATCTGTCACTCCCGCTGCAGGCGGACACAGACAGGACACATAGCCCCTCACATCTTTCCCTCCCACTGCAGGGGGACACGACAGAAAGGACCCATAGTCACTCACATCTGTCCATCTCACTGCAGGGTGACAGAGAGAATGGACCCACAGCAGCTTATATCTGTCCCTCACACATCAGGGTGACACAGACAGAAAGGATATTGTCACTCACACCTGTCCTTCCTTCTGCAGGATTATACACACAGAAAGGACACATAGTCCCTCCTACTGCTTGGAGACACAGAGAATGGACGGTCCCTCACATCTGTACCTCCCACTGCAGGTTGACTGAGAGAGAGAACCAATAGCAGCTTACATCTGTACACCTGTCCCTCACATATCAGGGTGACACTGACAGAGAGGACATCATCCCCCCCATTGCCTCAAATCTATCCTCCCAGTGAAGCGTGACATGAGCAGAAATGCCCACAGTCCCTCACACCGGTCACTCCTACTGCAGGGTGATACAGAAAGGAAGGACCCACAGTCCCGCTTACTGCGGCGTAACACAGACAGGTCTCCCAGTCCCTCACATCTGTCCCTCCCATTGCAAGGTGGCATAGACAGAAAGGACTCAGTCCCTGACATCTGTCCATCACACTTTAGGGTGACACAGACAGGACAGACCGCCGCTCACATCTATTACTCCCACTGCAGGGAAACACTAAAAGAAATACCCACAGTCTTTCTCTTCTGTCCCTTTCTGTCAGAAAGGATACCATATTTCATATCTGTACCTACAACAGCAGGGTGACAACTGTCAATATGGCTGTGCGGCATCAAATGGTGCTGCGTTGCTATGCCAACGGGAACGTCACGTGATGTAACAGCATCCCGTGATGCCCGTTGCCATGACAATGAGACGTCACATGATGTCATGACGTCATGTGGTGCCACGTTGTCATGGCAACTTGACG
This sequence comes from Ascaphus truei, assembly GCF_040206685.1. Classification (NCBI taxonomy): domain Eukaryota; kingdom Metazoa; phylum Chordata; class Amphibia; order Anura; family Ascaphidae; genus Ascaphus; species Ascaphus truei. The sequence continues at coordinate 296,718,494 of NC_134486.1, forward strand.
CCATGTGACGGTACATGGTGTCCCGTTGTCATGGCAGCACTGTCATTTAAAAAAAAAAACCCAGGTTGGCCGTCAGTCGAAGGTGACAACCCTGGTAACATGTCTGCTGGGAGCCACACACTTAAATACCCAAAAGGAAGTATGTATTCATAGTGAACACGTAAGGAGTGGGGAAAGTGTTGCTAAGCAACAACCAGGGAGTGGCTATGTACATACACAAGGTAAGGTTTTAATCAGGTATAGGCAGAGGACTGAGCATAGGCAGATTTAGAAATGGACAAATAACATCATAAGCATACACTATTAAATGTTGGGTGACCTGTACAATAATATCAATGAATGATATAAATTAAATGGTTAGTCTGTTAATATGTGTGGACATTAAAAATGGCCGCTCACAACATCAAAACAGAAACAACAGAGCTAAGTAGGAAACACTGAGGCATCAAGGCAGCACAAGTGGACATGCTCCCACATTAATCAATGCAACATATCATAAGGAATGGAACATATAAAGGAATTCATCAAAGAACCTCTCACAGTAAATAATGCAGTTCCCAGGCACATGGAGACTTATAGCAAACACTAAGGTGTTACTGGCCATGAATATCCAGTTAATGTTTGCCAGGGTGCAGTAGTATTCACAATACAAGTAGGTTTATGTGACAATGCTTACAAATGTTTTGCGTCAGACTGCGACTCACATAGGCTACTGGCCGGAGGCCCGCAGGGTGTTTTTCACGTTTTACCGCCCCCAGCCCGTTGAAGCTGGCATTGACACGCAACATGTATGGTTGAGCCGGATCTGCATAGGACAGGAGCTTCGGTAAGACTCTTCTTTAGCTCCAGTAAGGCCTTCTCACAGGCGGAAGTCCACTTATCATGAACGGCGTTCGAGGGTCACTGTTCTTTGCCGAGGGTATTCCAGATAGATTCTCAACAGATTATTGAGAACTTTGGTGGCCTTGATTGAGTATCCCTCCACGAATCTCCGGTAGTATCCACAGAATCCCAAGAAGGAACAGAGTTCCATCAAATTCTCAGACCTAGGCCAGTTCACTACCACTTCCACTTTGGCTGGGTCGGTGGCCTCTCCTTCCGCGGACATGATATGGCCCACATAGGTGACCGAGATGCGGCAGAATCTGCATTTGTCAAGGGACAACTTGAGGCCTTCCTTCTGTAATCTATCCAAGACCTTCAAGAGGTGTTCTTCCTGCTCCTCTAGTGTCCGCCCGAAGACGATAATATTGTCAAGATAGACCAGACACTCTCGGGTGTTCATGTCTCCGATGGTATTTTCTATCAATCTCTGGAAAGTGGCGGGTGCCCCACAGATGCCTTGGGGCATCCGAGTGAACTGATAAAACCCAAGGGGGCAGACAAACGCTGTCTTCTCTTGATTTTCGGGGCTCATGAGGACCTGGTAGTACCCAGACCGCAGATCCAGCACGCTGAACCACTGACTGCCTGACAAGCCACTAAGGATCTCTTCAATCCGAGGTAAGGTGTACTGATCCCTAACCGTGCGGCGATTCAATGTGCGATAGTCCACACACAGGTGCACAGAGCCGTTCTTCTTCCATACCACCACAATGGGGGATGCGTTTGGGCTGCGGGACTCAGTCACGATTCCAGCAGTCTCCATCTCTTTCAGGAAATCCCTCACATCATCCACATGTCTGGGAGCTATGCGTCTGGAGCACTCTCGGAATGGAGTGGCATCGTTCAATCGAATCGTATGTTGAGCACTTTTGCTACAGCCTACAACCATTTCACTGGGTGGAGGAAACCTCTTTGCGCTCAGACAGCTTGTCACTAAGTTGCTTCCACTCAGGTGGCAAGGATGATACTCCGAAGTCGAATTGCAATCTGGGAAGGGCTTCCGCATGGTAGCAGCATTCACATGAACCAGAGGTTCTCTTTGAGTGGCTGGGTATATCTGGCCCAGTACTTGACCGACGTCAAACCGAATAGTGTGAGACGAGATATTTTGGATGGATACTGTGAACAGTCGAGGAAGCGAGGACTTCCACTCCTTCATCTCTGGCACCATTTTGAATCCTCTCTTCGCGTTCTCTTCAGGTGTGGTTTCCAGTGAGAAATACCAGTCCCTTTCATCACAGGCAGGGTAGTTAGGTACACCTGCCATGTGTCTCACTCACCCTGGTGGAATCTCTGTCAACCCCTTCTCAAGGTTGAAGAATTGTCCGAACCCTTCTTGGGCCGAAATTCAGTAGCACTCTTCTTTGAAGGCAGGATAAATCCACATGGATGACAAGGGTAAGGCTGGGGCCATAGTACTGCAGACCGTGCGGAGGCATCCATACGCTGAGCGAACTGACTGCCTTAAGGCAGTGTTTGTGTCCATGCAGCGTATGGGTGCCTCCGCGCGGAAGCAGGAGGGGGCACACGTTGCGTAAGAAAGCAGTTAAACTGATTTTTCAGCGCGACAGACAGGTCACGTGAGCGGTTCACCCAATGAGGGCGAACCAGCTCTGTGACGTCACTGGCACGCCCCTAGACACGCCCACGGACAGCGCGAGTACCATGGCTAAAAAACACAACCACGCGGGTGAAGGCACTATGGACCTGGCCTAATTCCCCGGCTTCTTTAAGGTACGCCCAGATCAAGGACCGCAGCACATCAACATTGGTCTCTTATATGATGGGGGAATTTGAATGTTCCCTTGGTTCAGGATACACCAACGCTTCCACTTCCATGGGGTGAGTCTTGTTTGTGTTAAGCTGCGGTATATTCAGCCTCACTTGTCACTTGAATCACTCCGTTGATGGAGTAGCCTTCACTATGGAGGCCCCATAACTTCATTTTCTCTGGCGACTGCAGAGGTAGATGCTGGAGGTGTAGATCATAGAAAGACCAGTAGATGATCGTCACTTGAGAACCAGTAACCAGCAAAGCGGAGGCATAGATTCCCGCAACTAGTACTCATACTATGGCTGCAGGTTATAGGCATCCTGTTTCTGTTCCTTTTTGGGTCTAGCCTCGGGGCCACTGTCCAAGGAGGTGGATATCCGCTGGCCGGGTGAACGGTGAATGCCATGGCTATGGGGGTGGGGATTCTCTGACTTTGGACAGTCCCTTGCGAAGTGACCTTCTCTGTTGCAGGTATAACAACGAATATCTCGGTTCGCACCGGAGCTAGAATTAGGGGTCGAGCTCCGAGGCGTCTAGGGGGTCTGGCATGGAGGTTCCTGGGAATACTCTCCTCAGGATTCTCCTTTGCACTAGGCTTCTTGGATGGGATTACCTTGCTTTCTCCCTTGGTAGACTCCCTAGACTTGTACCTCCTGCTTCTTTATTTGACCTAACAATTCCGGAAAGCTAGGGGGTTTCTCTGCCAGAGGGGTGCATTGCAGCATAAGGGCTAGAGGATGAGAGGGTAAGGATCCTTTCAGAAGCTGCTTGAATTGGTATTCATCCACGACTGGTGCAGCAATGACTTTCTTAGAGAATAAGTTCCACAAAGCTAGCTGTATGAGTCAGATGAATGTGGACAGCCTCTCCCTCCTTCTGCCGGAGGGCACGGAACTGTGCCAAGAGCTCATCTTCATCATCCTCAACACCATAGGCCTGGGTGAGGAGTTCAACTCTTGGGCGGTGGCTTCCCCCTCTAGCTCGCAGAGCATTCTCATAATATTGGCGGCTGGGGGCCTTAGGCATTCGACTACCCGCTGCCTCTTCACTGCTTCCGAACAAGACCATTCTTTGAGCACTTGCAGGATAAGGTCTTACCAATCCCCAAATTCTTTTAACATGAGGTAATGGTGTGACTCTGAGGCTTGAGCTAGGCAATCCACCAGTTGCTGTATTGCTTCTCCAAACTTCGGACCTCCGAACAAGCGGCGACTACTGCGGCCAAACCTGTGGCTGAATTGACCCTGGATTAGTGACGTTCTTCCTGGGGCTATCAGAGTGGTACAAGAGTTCAGGCACCTCAGGGGCCTGTCTTGGAGTAAAATTTGCCATCTTTATCGGGAGTTTGGGGTATATGAGCGGGCAACAACGGGGTGGGGTCCAGAAAAATGCTGGGCCTTGGGGCCATCATCTTCACTTTATTCGTCGCCAGCAGTAACTAGAACTATGCTCCATCTGTATGTAGGATCCCATTTTTGGCCTAGGGATCGGGCCATCTCTAACCTTGGAAACCGCCTCATGGAGGGGCAGACCGGGATGTTCCAAATGGCGACCATGTGGCGGGGAAATTCTTGGAGCTCCACAACCCACTAACGGACCCCCTGTCTGGACAGTATGAACACGGTTTCCTATCATTTGGTTCTACTTTTCTTGGGCACCCCAGGTCTGAATCTCAGTAGCGTCTCCAATTGTAACCCCCTTTCCCTATGCCTAAGGAAAACCGCGGACGATTATGCATGCTACTGTTACCTGTGAGGCTCACAGGAGGCCAAAGCCCCCACTTCTGGGGAGCCTGGGGTGATATATCTTGCGGTGCAGCGCCTCAGCCTATAAGGTTCCCAGCATAGGCGGGATTACTCCTCATTGGAAACAATATACTCAGCAATAAACAATATCACACCAGATATTATAGAACTCGTCTTTACTGTAGTCCCACAGTATGGCAAATAATACAGTACACACAATACAGTAACACAGTACCACAGTACCCCTGTGTGTTCCCCCAAAGTACTGAGGGTGCTCTGGGCACCTGGAACCCCGGTGTCCCAGGACAATTCCCACCCTAAAGTGTGTGAGTGTATCGCTACCCTCCCTGAGGTGTGGTGGTGCACGGTGGTACCTTCCTGGCTATGACCAGGGAATTAGGTGGATCCTCTGTTAGTAGAGCCACATCTGTGGTCCCATGATGCGGGTTCTGCAAAATTCTCCTCACACCTTACAGGTGGTAATCGCGTGCGGTCTCATATGAAGGCTGCACGTCACCACGCTGACATCTTTCTGACGGCGCGGTGGCGTGGGTTGTGGATCTCTAAGAGGGAAGAGTCCCTGTCTAGGGCCTTCCCTACAATACAACTCTCAGTAGGGATTGGTGCCTAACTGGGGCTTAGGGCCTGGACATGTCCGTCCTCATTGTTGGCTTTCTCCAGACTAACCATGTTGTCTCCTAGCCCTGCGGACAAGATCTGGATCCACAAAATGACCGCTCTCTCCTAGTTGGCAGGGATGGCCCATGTGACCTATCCCCACCCCAAGGCTTTTGGGAGTTGTAGTTCACTTGGCAACTTGCAGAGCCATTCCAAGATGGCCACCACAACTTTCCTCTGATCCGACGGAGACCTCAAGGATCACTCGGGGCACCAGCGGGCCGATGCAGGGCAGCTCCCCCTCCTCTGGGCAGCTAAGGGGGACCCCGCTACATATATATATATATATATGTAGCCATGCCATCTATGGCTACTCATCCGCCCTGAGGAAGCTTTTTACAAGCGAAACGCATAGAGTCGAGTTTGAGTAGGCTACGCAAGCTCCCATGACTGTCCTGTACCCGTGGCTCTGAAAGCGGGATCATCAGTGTCCGGAAGTGACGCGGATGACCGCCGGAAGTGACGCAGCGCAGCAGTCGGAGACACTAGAGGAATCGTGCCACCTTTAATTTTTATGTTTATGTCACATTGTATAAATGTAAGTGCGATATTATTCGTTACAATACAACATTTTTGTTGAACATACAATGTTGCGCTAAGAGTGTGATGTCTTGTTTTCCATTGAGGATCACTACGCTGTGTCCACCTGAGCTGAAAACCAATATGTGTACCAACTGCTGTTTATTCACTGGGAAAGTGTGAGTCCCCATTTCTGTTTATACCAAGATGTCTTTTATTTATAAATTACTACACTATATATTTTTTTATATATTTTTTCCACATACGGTGATATCTGCGCTCCCCAAAACTACAATTGGAAATCTACTTAAGGAGAATTGGACCGTCTCTTCAAAGGGTTGAGCTGCGATTTTATATCACTACTTAATTATTATTTATTTATTATTTATCTATTGACACATTTGCACGGTCACTAAAATAATATAAGTGAGCACATTATTATTATTAAATAATATTTAATAACACTGGTATTTGCCTCATAGAGGAACGCCTTAATCACTTTTTTTTTTTTTTGCATTGGTAAGAGCAGGCCTGCCAGTAGTCAACATAGGTTTCCCCACTCACTGGTGCTGCACTTGAGTGACAGGGGAGGCAGTGACATCAGGCTTGAGTATGTCTAATCATGGGACAATGCTGGTGCCCTCCTCCTCCTGTACTTAAGGGTAGTTGCCGCCCAAATTCAGTAGTGCCTCTACTCACTTGAGAGAGGCAGGTCACAAAGCCAAGAGCCTGACTATTGGGCCTTCTCTGGTCCTCTTCCCTCTGGGGGAGAGTTATTGTGTACCATACCTCTTCCTCTGCTACAGGGGCATGGAAAAGCTGGGACTGCTGTGTGTGCCCTTGGCCTGTAGTGAAGGTCAAGGGACCATCCTTCAGTGAGTAGCTGACAGTTTTTGCATTTTTGTCGTGTACAGTGCTGCAGAGAGTGAGACAATAAACCGTTCCTGTTATTATACCTCCGGCCTGGTGTGTGATCTTACTTGGGGCAGGTAATCGGTTCTACCGTGGGAGATCATCTTCAGTTTCCTTGAGCCTACGGCAGATGGAGGCGCTACACTGCTAAAAGATATGTAGGGTATGAACCCCAGATGCCTAGTCCTGTCTCCCCACTACCATCAGCAGACGACTCAGCCCTCCTGTTACCAGCAGGTGTCATGCACCACAAACAGTATGGCAAATAATTCAGTACAGTAATAATGGCCCAAATCTCACACCAGGTGGGGGAAACACCGTTACATACAGTATATATATATATGTAGTGGGGTACCACTTGGCTACTATCTACCCAATGGGCTGGCAGTAAACCCTGGTGTTCACAGGTTTGCCAGTAGTTATCATGGGTTTTTCCCCCTTCATCCTCTGGTGCTACGCTTGAGTGACAGCAGGGAGAGGCATATCCTGTTGTGGCTGGGCCAACGGGATGCCCACCCTCTGGCTGTACTTAATGGCAGGACCACCCTAAAGTTGGGTTGGTTGACCTTCCCCATAAGGAAGGCAGGTCACGACTGGGATTCTGAGATTGGGGCATTCCCGTGTGCTCTTTCCTCTGGGGAGGAGTAGAGTGACTATACCTCTGCCTCTGCTAAGGAGGTGGGGAAGAGCTAGGATGGCTGCGGGTGCCCTAGGCCCGTAGTGACTGTCCAGGGACTATCTCCGGTGATATCTGAGAGAAGAGGCTGTGATCCGGCAGGTGACTGCTAAGTACCTGTATTACTGCAATAAGAGTAGTAATAAACCTGTTCCTGCTTTGCAATATACCTCCTGCCTGGTGCGTGATCTAATTGGGGGGAGAGTTACAGTTCTACTGTGGGAAATCGCCTCCATATCCCTGGAGATTACGGCAGATGGAGGTGCTGCACTGCTAAGTATAACGTGGGGTATGGACCCCAGAAGCCTGTTCCTGTGTCCCAAATTTACCGTGGACGACTCAGCCCACTTGTGCTGCCCGCAGACCCGTCCCCTGCACTGAGGTGTGACGTATAGAGATACGCACCCGCAGCGGAGAGAGCGTATCAGGAGTGTGGTGGTAGCGTAGTCAGCCAGGAAGTATAGGTATAATGAGATAGGTACTTGCCGTATCCGGGGTAGTAGGAGTGCCGTACTGTGTTCCGTAGCCGAGGGTCGAGGATAGGAGAGGTCCAGGTGGTCGTGGTACTAAAGCCGAGTCCAAGAGTCTAGAGGTAAACGTAGAGTGGTGGAAGCCGGGGTCGAGAGCCAGAGAGAGTAATCAGGCAAACTTGGGTCAAAACCTGAAGGGAGAACAAAATGAAAGCATGGCACAGAAACCACAACTGCTCAAGAGGAGACTATGCCGAGCAATGAGCCAAAGGAAGGACTGGGGTAATAAAGGTAGGTGGACCAATACAGGCAGGGGGCAGAGCAGGGGTGTGATGTGGTGCACTCTGTGGTTGGACGGCATTGTATTTGATTTTCGGGAACAGCTGTGCCGGGGGGCATGAGTGCGGATGCCGGGGGGCGTGGCTAAAGGCAGAGTGCAGGGAATAAATTATAGCTGGAGAAGCGCTCTGTAAGGGTGAGTTGCGCGCGTCCCAGCAAGATGGCGGCTGCCTGTGTGTGTGCCGGAGGCGGGCGAGCGGTACCACGGCGGGGATACCGCGGAAGGTAAGATACGGCGGTGGCAGTGGACCCGTGGAAGGCAGGGGGGTCACGTCGTGGTGGACGTGACCCCTGGTTCTTTACATCTTGTTACCAGCAGGTATGCACCACAAACACCCAGTAATGGCCCCGATATGCGATTGGGGGGAGGGAAACACTGTTACATTTTGAGGCGCTGCTGAGATCAAGAACAATAACGGAACAGGTTTACAGCGAAACAAAGCTGGAAATGATGAGATACGCTTCCAGAACAAGTACTAATTGAAAGTGGGAAGCTATGTGCAGTCAGCAAGCAGGGCCCGCTCCCCCTCCCCCCTCTCCAAACGTGGGACGGAGGGGGAAGTAGCAGCTCCTCTTCTGCGGCCCGCTCCCCCCCGCCCCCGCTCCCAACGTGGGATGGAGGGGGAAGTACCTGCTCCTCTTCTGCGGCCCGCTCTCCTTCGCTCCCAACGTGGGACGGAGGGGGAAGTACCTGCTCCTCCTGCGGCCTGCTTCCCGCATGCCTCCCGAGTCCACCTCCCGCGCGCCCCCCGAGACCACCTCCTGTGCCCCCCCTGAGCCCACCTCCCGTGCACCCCCCGAGCCCACCTCCCGTGCCCCCCCGAGCCCACGTCCTGCGCCCCCTCCCCCAGCCCACCTCCCATCCCGGGCAGCTACTGCGGGGATATCGGGGGCAGGAGGGGGAAGCGTCCGGCGTCGAGCTGCACCCACCCGGTCAAGGTAAGTCACTGTCACCCACTGGCACTGGCACTCACTGACTGTCACTGTCACCCACTGTCACTGTCACCCACTTTCATTGTCATCCACTGTCACTGTCACCCACTCAGTCACTGACTGTCACCCACCCAGTCACTTACTGTCACCCACCCAGTCACTAACTGTCATCCACCCAGTCACTGACTGTCAACCACCCAGTCACTGACTGTCACCCACCCAGTCACTTACTGTCACCCACCAGTCACTGACTGTCACCCACCCAGTCACTGACTGTCATCCACCCAGTCACTGACTGTCATCCACCCAGTCACTGACTGTCACCCACCCAGTCACTGTCACCCACCTAGTCACTGTCACCCAGTCACTCTCTCCCACCCAGTCACTGTCACCCAGTCATGTGTCTCCCACCCACCCAGTCATGTGTCACCCACCCAGTCATCCACACATCCATCCACCCACTCACTCACTCACCCACCCACTCACCCACCCAGGAAGGCAGTCACATCTATTTTGTTGAAAATATTAGGGGAGGGAGTGGCTCAGTGCGTTAAAGACACTGACTAGCACTGAGTTTGCAGGGGAGCCTGTGGAGCAAGCAGGGGAGCCTGTTCAATTCCCGGTGCCGGCTCCTTGTGACCTTGGGCAAGTCACTTTATCTCCCTGTGCCTCAGGCACCAAAAACATAAATTATAAGCTCCAATAACGGAACAGGTTTACAGCGAAACAAAGATGGAAATGATGAGATACGCTTCTAGAACAAGTACTAATTGAAAGTGGGAAGCTATGTGCAGTCAGGAGGAACAGAAACCTTGCAAAGCATGACCTAGATGGCCCTATAGGGTGAATAGGTCTGGAGACAAAGGCTGGCTATTGCTGTTCTAAGTCACCATGAGGTGAGTAGTAAAGATACCTAGAAGGTGTACCTGGGTGGACCCAAGGAGCCTAGCCGAGGTCAGGGTCTGATAATTTCAGTAACAGTGTCCAGTAGTACACCACATTAGTTAGCTATAGGAACCGGAGCACTATTAATATAACAAGGTTCTCCCTATTGGAGGAGCCTATGTGTCTATTACCACCATAACATGTGTGTGGGGAGAGATACAGTTCTACCATGGGAGATCGCCTCCAGGGCCGCCAACAGGGGGGGACAAAGGGCACTGTGGTCCCGGGCCCCATGGGTCAGGGGGACCCGTCCGTCGGGCAAGCAGGGCCCGCTCCCCCTCCCCCCGCTCCAAACGTGGGACGGAGGGGGAAGTTGCAGCTCCTCTTCTGCGGCCCGCTCCCCCCCCGCCCCCGCTCCCAACGTGGGACGGAGGGGAAAGTACCTGCTCCTCTTCTGCGGCCCGCTCCCCTTCGCTCCCAACGTGGGATGGAGGGGGAAGTACCTGCGCCTCCTGCGGCCTGCTTCCCGCATGCCTCCCGAGTCCACCTCCTGCGCGCCCCCCGAGACCACCTCCTGCCTCCCTGAGCCCACCTCCCGTGCACCCCCCGAGCCCACCTCCCGTGCCCCCCCGAGCCCACCTCCTGCGCCCCCTCCCCCAGCCCATCTCCCGTCCCGGGCAGCTACCGCGGGGATATCGGGGGCAGGAGGGGGAAGCGTCCGGCGGCGAGCTGCACCCACCCGGTCAAGGTAAGTCACTGTCACCCACTGGCACTGGCACTCACTGACTGTCACTGTCACCCACTGTCACTGTCACCCACTGTCATTGTCATCCACTGTCAATGTCACCCACCCAGTCACTGACTGTCACCCACCCAGTCACTTACTGTCACCCACCAGTCACTGACTGTCACCCACCCAGTCACTAACTGTCATCCACCCAGTCACTGACTGTCATCCACCCAGTCACTTACTGTCACCCACCCAGTCACTTACTGTCACCCACCAGTCACTGACTGTCACCCACCCAGTCACTGACTGTCATCCACCCAGTCACTGACTGTCACCCACCCAGTCACTTACTGTCACCCACCAGTCACTGACTGTCACCCACCCAGTCACTGACTGTCATCCACCCAGTCACTGACTGTCATCCACCCAGTCACTGACTGTCACCCACCCAGTCACTGTCACCCACCTAGTCACTGTCACCCAGTCACTCTCTCCCACCCAGTCACTGTCACCCAGTCATGTGTCTCCCACCCACAGGTGAGTAGTAAAGATACCTAGAAGGTGTACCTGGGTGGACCCAAGGAGCCTAGCCGAGGTCAGGGTCTGATAATTTCAGTAACAGTGTCCAGTAGTACACCACATTAGTTAGCTATAGGAACCGGAGCACTATTAATATAACACGGTTCTCCCTATTGGAGGAGCCTATGTGTCTATTACTACCATAACATGTGTGTGATGAATATATGATCAGTGCTGTTTTAACAATGAAACTGTATATCATGCATATTAATGTGATATCATGTGAAATTTTATTTTGTTGTTCAGGTTACATCAGAGATGGTACCCAAAAATTTAGAACCCCAAGTGGGGCCGTTGCTATTTCCACCAGAGGGAGAGTGTAGCGTGGTACCCCCTGGCTACTATCTACCCAATGGGCTGGCAGTAAACCCTGGTGTTCACAGGTTTGCCAGTAGTTATATATAATAAGAGTAATTATAAACCCATTCCTGTTTTGCAAAATACTTCCTGCCTGCTGTGTGATCTAATTGGGGGGAGAGATACAGTTCTACTATGGGAGATCGCCTCCAGGGCCGCCATCAGGGGGGGACAAAGGGCACTGTGGTCCCAGGCCCCATGGGTCAGGGGGGCCCATCCGTCGGGCAGAGCAGGGGTGTGACGTGGAGCACTCTGTGGTTGGACAGCATTGTATTTGATTTTCGGGAACAGCTGTGCCGGGGGGCATGAGTGCGGATGCCGGGGGGCTTGGCTAAAGGCAGAGTGCAGGGAATAAATTATAGCTGGAGAAGCGCTCTGTAAGGGTGAGTTGCGCGCGTCCTAGCAAGATGGCGGCTGCCTGCGTGTGTGCCAGAGGCGGGCGAGCGGCACCACGGCGGGGATACCGCGGAAGGTAAGATACGGCGGTGGCAGTGGACCCGTGGAAGGCAGGGGGGTCACGTCGTGGCGGACGTGACCCCTGGTTCCTTACATCTTGTTACCAGCAGGTATGCACCACAAACACCCAGTAATGGCCCCGATATGCGATTGGGGGGAGGGAAACACTGTTACATTTTGAGGCGCTGCTGAGATCAAGAACAATAACGGAACAGGTTTACAGCGAAACAAAGCTGGAAATGATGAGATACGCTTCCAGAACAAGTACTAATTGAAAGTGGGAAGCTATGTGCAGTCAGGAGGAACAGAAACCTCGCAAAGCATGACCTAGATGGCCCTAAGGGGTGAATAGGTCTGGAGACAAAGGCTGGCTATTGCTGTTCTAAGTTGCCATGAGGTGAGTAGTAAAGATACCTAGAAGGTGTACCTGAGTGGACCCAAGGAGCCTAGCCGAGGTCAGGGTCTGATAATTTCAGTAACAGTGTCCGGTAGTACACCACATTAGTTAGCTATAGGAACCGGAGCACTATTAATATAACAAGGTTCTCCCTATTGGAGGAGCCTATGTGTCTATTACCACCATAACATGTGTGTGATGAATATATGATCAGTGCTGTTTTAACAATGAAACTGTATATCATGCATATTCATGTGATATCATGTGAAATTTTATTTTGTTGTTCAGGTTATATCAGAGATGGTACCCAAAAATTTAGAACCACAAGTGGGGCCGTTGCTATTTCCACCAGAGGGAGAGTGTAGCGTGGTACCCCCTGGCTACTATCTATCCAATGGGCTGGCAGTAAACCCTGGTGTTCACAGGTTTGCCAGTAGTTATATATAATAAGAGTAATTATAAACCCATTCCTGTTTTGCAAAATAGTTCCTGCCTGCTGTGTGATCTAATTGGGGGGAAAGATACAGTTCTACCATGGGAGATCGCCTCCAGGGCTGCCAACAGGGGGGGACAAAGGGCATTGTGGTCCCGGGCCCCATGGGTCAGGGGGGCCCGTCCGTCAGGCAAGCAGGGCCCGCTCCCCCTCCCCCCACTCCAAACGTGGGACGGAGGGGGAAGTTGCAGCTCCTCTTCTGCGGCCCGCTCCCCCCCGCCCCTGCTCCCAACGTGGGATGGAAGGGGAAGTACCTGCTCCTCTTCTGCGGCCCGCTCCCCTTCGCTCCCAACGTGGGACGGAGGGGGAAGTACCTGCTCCTCCTGCGGCCTGCTTCCCGCATGCCTCCCGAGTCCACCTCCCGCGCGCCCCCCGAGACCACCTCCTGTGCCCCCCCTGAGCCCACCTCCCGTGCACCCCCCGAGCCCACCTCCCGTGCCCCCCCGAGCCCACCTCCTGCGCCCCCTCCCCCAGCCCACCTCCCGTCCCGGGCAGCTACCGCGGGGATATCGGGGGCAGGAGGGGGAAGCGTCCGGCGGCGAGCTACACCCACCCGGTCAAGGTAAGTCACTGTCACCCACTGGCACTGGCACTCACTGACTGTCACTGTCACCCACTGTCACTGTCACCCACTGTCATTGTCATCCACTGTCACTGTCACCCACCCAGTCACTTACTGTCATCCACCCAGTCACTTACTGTCACCCACCCAGTCACTTACTGTCACCCACCCAGTCACTTACTGTCACCCACCAGTCACTGACTGTCACCCACCCAGTCACTGACTGTCATCCACCCAGTCACTGACTGTCACCCACCCAGTCACTTACTGTCACCCACCAGTCACTGACTGTCACCCACCCAGTCACTGACTGTCATCCACCCAGTCACTGACTGTCATCCACCCAGTCACTGACTGTCACCCACCCAGTCACTGTCACCCACCTAGTCACTGTCACCCAGTCACTCTCTCCCACCCAGTCACTGTCACCCAGTCATGTGTCTCCCACCCACCCAGTCATGTGTCACCCACCCAGTCATCCACCCATCCACCCACTCACTCACTCACCCACCCACTCACCCACCCAGGAAGGCAGTCACATGTCTTTTGTTGAAAATATTAGGGGAGGGAGTGGCTCAGTGCGTAAAAGACACTGACTAGCACTGAGTTTGCTTTATCACTTTATCACTTTATCTCCCTGTGCCTCAGGCACCAAAAACATAGATTGTAAGCTCCACGGGGCAGGGACCTGTGCCTGCAAAATGTCTCTGTAAAGCGCTATACAAAAACATGCTATTATTAATATTATTAAATATAAAAATAAACAGGTTGCATTGTAATGTTTTTTTCTGTATCACAATAAGAAAACAGTTAAGTAAAAGTTGCGCGCTAAAAGAGATTTGTTCGTGGTAGGTGTGCTATGGGTTCGGGGGGGGGGGGCTGCTCCTTTCATTTGTCTCGGGCCCCATGATTTCTGTTGGCGGCCCTGATCGCCTCCATATCCCTGGAGCCTACAGCAGATGGAGGCGCTGCACTGCTAAGTATTACGTGGGATATGGTTCCTAGAAGCCTGTCCCAAAGTTGCCACGGGTGACTCAGCCCTCTTGTTACCAGCAGGTATGCACCACAAACACCCAGTTATGGCCCCGATATGCGATTGGGACACACACACACCATTTTATATAAACCCCAGAGTAGGCTCCAGCACACTTAAGATAGATAGACAAACGTAAAGTGTCTCAGAATAAGCCACAAATGTAATCACGTAAACAGCAAATTAATATACAAAATTGGAAATGCTAACTGACTACTAATGCAAAGTATACAGCTCTAATTATCACACAAATAGGGGGAAACAAGATATAAAGGGGAAGGGAAGTGTGGGGTACAAATGAGGGTATGGAGAGAGGACAATAGCACAACATATAAAGACAATGGGGTAGGGTAAGAGGGGCAACGTTTCAGGGTAGACACCCTTTCTTCTGGCCTGTTCCCTTGGGTCCAAAGAGACCTCAAGGTACTTCCCTTAATCCTTGTTCCCCCTGTGTGAGACACAAATGCAAGCAAAGCAAAAAAGTCACAGAATAATGCAAGCAACAGCAAGCAAAGCAGAAATCACTGAGTAATGCGATCATGTAATCCAGCCGTGAACAGCCATCCGCAGTAAAGATAAGTAAATAGGGGTAAAGCAAACCGTACTTAATCTTATTGTTCACAGATATGTGCAATCTTCCTTTCTCTCACTGGAGCTGCGGTGGACTGAACATCACACATGGCATTACTTTTGTAATCGCTTCCTGAATGATGTCACGTGTCACGTGACGTCCCACCCATCAAGTCCACGAAGAACCTCCATACATACATATATATATATGAAACAAGGCAGCAGGCACTCTGTAAACACTGAAACACTGATGCTTATCCCATATGCGTAATAAATACAGCAGATATTACCAGATCTTGATCCGGAAACAAGAGACAGCACACAGCCAAGTTGAAATGTCAATATATTGAGGTAACAAAACCAAGGCACTACATCCGACGTTTTGGTCACATACATGTGACCTTCCTCAGGGATGCGCACATCCCTGAGGAAGGTCACATGTAGCTGACCGAAACGTCAGATGTAGTGCCTTGTTTTGTTACCTCAATATATTGACATTTCAACTTGGCTGTGTGCTGTCTCTTCTGGTTAGGAGAGCTGAGCTTATCTGCGGTATTGTGGAGATCAAGACAGGCTTAGGTTCTTCCTATGGTTCTTCTCATGGTGCTTAGCGCCTCCAGCAGCAATGGGCTCCAGGATGTTCGGAGGTCAGCCCCCACTATTGCACTCTTTTCCCTCACCCCAAGGACTGATACTCAGACTGAGTTACATTAGAAAATGATCTTTATTTAGGCTGGCACTCACTGCAGTTCTTCATCACAGTGGTGCATGGTCTCCGAGGTCCCACACCTTGGGATGGTGAAGGCCCTGATCTTACAGGCCTTTGTGGCTGAATCTGATGTTCCCCAAACCAAAGGCTGGGGGTGAGCATGCTCATCCTGCCATAGGAGAGACTCACAGCTCTCTGCTTCCTCTCTCTTCAAGAGCTCAAGCAGGACTCTCTCTAACTTGGTCACACCCTCCTAGGAGACTCAAGAAGGGCAGGCTCATGGTCTATACCTATCCCTGATATGCTTACACAGGCCATGAGTCACCACCTTCTATCACTCATAAGAGGGGCATAAGGGGGGTCAAGAGTCTATAGATCTAACCTTTACTGCCTGCAGCTAACAGGACTTACATAACAGTGATAACCATGGGAAAGAAAGGCATAATGGGACATACCCTGTTACATATATATATATGTTCGGGACACTTAGCAGTGGCCTAAACAGAGATCGAAATTTTATGAGTCATTACTGACAGTAGTGAACGCTCGTCCCATAAGCGCTAAAGGCCATGTCTGTACATACTGTGCTATATGTTTGCACACACAGCTGTCTCTCACACATACTAATACTCCTTGTTTTTCCATCCCTATACACCAATAGGGACCACTAAGTATCCACACACACTTTTAGTTGTGCTACTAACTCTCACATTTCCACACCCACCCACACCATTTATATCCAGTCCCACTCCACACACACCTTGTGTAAAGCACTGTATATACTGTGGTCTCTCCATTCATTTTTATTCACACTGATACACATACAGTACACACTCTTTCTTAACTTGCTTTCACAGTAACCTTTTGACACCTCTAGCCATAAAACACATCCACACCAGGGGAAGGAACAGCACAGATAACATTCCAAGAGACACTGTTTTTAAGTTTACCTTTTGCTTCATTCATTGTAACATCGCCGGAAGAAGAGATCAGTGTATCTCGAAAGCTCGCACAAATAAAAGCATTTCGTTAGCCACAGAACGGTATCATCTATTTATTTTTTTGATTATTGAAGCTCGGCTAACACGGTACTGATACCTCTACATATATATATATATATATATATATAAATATATATATATATATATATATACACACACACACACATATGCATACATATATATACGTCATTGATTTGTTTGTTGAATGTCTGTGTTGTCACACATGCAGTATGCCCTTGTCAGAGATAAGTTAGGAGATGGTGGGTATGGTTATTTTTGCCTAAAAGGTAGCAATATTGCCTGTAGTATAGCTAGATGGATAGGGCTCCGCCCTTTCCTTATGGTAGATGTATATGCAAAACCTTTATTGCCAGTGGCATTAATAATATTTTTATTTTTATTTTGTGAAGTTTATAATAAATCCGTGGCCATTCTTTGGGAGCTTTTCAGGAGATCATCATCCTGACCTTATGCTTTGGAAAGTCAAGAAAATTAGTGATACCCTTTGTAATCATTATACACTCAGACATTTCTTGAGGACGGATAAGCAATTATTATTTAGTAAAGTAGAAGTACTGTACCACAACTGCATATTCAGTATTTTCCTTTTTAATACAGGTAACAGCTGCTGCTTAATCACGGCGATGACTACTCCTGTGTTAAGTGATCCAAATCTGTACAACTATAAAGGATTCTGTTTCCCAATTCGGCTGATTACGCCAGAATATGTTGATTCATTGCAGGAGTTTGAAATTAAGGACAGTGATGTATTCTTGGTTGCATATCCAAAATCAGGTGAGTTTCTTACTCCTTATATTCAAGACGTCAATATGTTACTGCTATATTAAATGTACAATTCCCTCACTGGACATAAAGAAATGTCTCAGGGCGCTACAGTATGCACTAACCAGTGATAACTGGTTTTAAGTGAGATAAATGGCTTTTAAGACTGATACTGCCTGCTGCGTGATTCACTAAGCAGTGATAACAGTGCTTTATTGGTCTTAAAAGGCATTTTTTCACCCCCCAAAAAATTTGAAAAAAACTTTCCGATCAGGCAAAAAACGTCAAACGCACCGTTTTTTGCCAGTCTGCGCGATTCACTAAGCAGTGATAAGGGAATCTTACTTTAAAAGCACGACAGATTTTTGCACCAGCTAAAGGCTGGCGCATAATAAATGGAGTCATGAATTAAAGCATTGTTTATGTTTTTTTCACCACACAATTGATACAAGAGGCAGGCGGGTCCCCGCTGGCCTGCGATACCAATCGTGTGCCCAAAAAAACATAACAGGCAATACTTTGAAATAAATACACCCCCCCCCCTCAGCCCCTTTACACATATAGTACATAAATGGTCAAAATTACTATTATCCAGATATTGATAATAGTGCAATTGTCCATGCAAAATAAAACATTAACAAGCAGAAAGAAAATAAATAAAACTTGCACTCAACCCTGCCAGGCTGCCAGGATGAAGGCCGTCCTCATCCTCATCACCGTCCGTTACCACAAACAATGCAGTACAATAACAAATACAATCTTCTTCTTCCTCCTCTTCCTCCCGTCAAATGAGGCTGCACAGGCTTTTATAGGCCTGTGATGTCACATTTGAGTGCAAATGGTTCACACACCTCTGATTTATTTTTATTTTTTTGGTGATGTCAAGTAAAGGGAGTGAAGCCAGTCAATCAGAATGGCTCTGCTTCCTTTCCCTTTAATATGATGTCACCAAAAGCAACATTGCTGCCGTCACATGGTACTTCAGCCAATCAGATTGGGAGACGTATATCCCCAAACTTGTTGTAGAAGACCATGTAACAAACTAATTTTTGGGAAAGGATGTGACGTCAGCCAAAGGGAGTCACATGGTCTACTACAACCAATCAGATTGGGGATATACCTCTCCCAATTGGATTGACAGAAGTACCATGTGACGGCAGCCATGTTGCTTTTGGTGACATCATGTTAAAGGAAGCACAACCATTCTGATTGGCTGGCTTCACTCCCTTTACATGACATCACCAAAAAAAAAAAAAGACACATGGTTTTAACAGCCAATTAGAGTCGTATGAACCATTTGCACTCAAATGTGACATCAAAGACCTATAAAAGCCTGTGCAGCCTCATTTGCCGGCTAGAAGCCAAGGAGGGAGGACCTCCTCCACCAATAGGATTACAATGCATTACAGATGAAGATGGATGAAGATGAAGATACAGCTACAGATGAAGAAGAACAAGAAGATAGAAGACCCCAAAAGGGATTACAATTAACAGATGAAGATAAAGAAAGAAGAAAAGGACGTTGGATTTTACCTGTGGCCTGTTGCTCTTTGGGATTGTGGACTGTTTCAAGAGCTTCCGGAGACCCCTGGAATCGGAGGGTGAAGACATCTAAAGGTAAGAAAAAATATTGAATGTATGTGTAGCCCATGTCCCCCCCCCCCCAGACACAGATCGTGCCTCTAAGGTGTATTGAGGGCTGGCTACATGTATTATGGTGGTGCATGCTGTGTTGAAGTGAAAGAAAGGCGCTAACTCTACTGGTGTTCACTACTATTGTGAAGTGAATAAATCTTGAATCTAGTGATACAAAAAATTAATTTATAAATGGGTGCACACGTGATAAAATAACGTGAATGAATATATACATAAACCCCCTGCTCAAACCCAGCTGATTAGGGACTGGTTCCACTGGTCCCTCAATTCGTGTAGACTCGTGTGTGATCCAGGGGGAGCATGGAAGGAAAATGAAAACGAAACACAATCTAAGTGTAGACTGTTTGATAATAAATGGGTTAATACAATGGTGTATCTTGGCTCGTATGTGTTGCCTACTCACAGGATTCAGACAAAAAACGGGCAGTGTGACACAATGGTCTTGGCGGAGTTGATCTGTAGATTCTTGATATGGTGTGGACCCCCAATCTCAGCAGGACAGCATATTACATGTGGGAGAAAGAGTATCCATATTGCAGACCAATCATGTAGAAAATTAACTTTATAAAACTTAAAAATGCATACTTACAATAAAAACAATGTAATCAAGCATTGATCACATAAATGTGATGGAAGAGAGCAGACTGTGGATATTTGGGCTCACCCACCACCTCCGGTGCGCATGCGATGCGTGGGATACTGCTACGCTGGACGTTTCCTCCTCACAACCCCCTCCGGGGTGCTCTGGCGTCAGACGCTCTGGTCCCTGCGCTGTACGATGGTTTTGGTGTGTATCTTCAGCTCTCTCAGATGCGCGCCGTCAAGTCCCATCCGGTGGACTCCGATGCGTTACTTCCGGTCCAGTCGCAATACGTCACTTCCGGTGGAGGGCTCCCAATCTTCGTCCCTGCTTCTCTCTCCCAGTAGGCGGGTACCACTCTACGCGTTTCGCCAATCGGTGCGTGGCTTCGGCAGGAGTGTACTGCCCCCTGCTAGTTTGCATTCTAATATAGCTCACATCATAAATTATGATTTAAAACACCTGCTTCTACGAGGTCTGCACTAATCACTATCGAGGAATTCATCAGTATACATAAGGGAGCATTCACACGAATCTTGAGGGGATAATTAAGGGATAATTAGATAAAATCTTATTTTAAATGAAAATTATATATATATACAAAAAATATAAAAAATATATATGGAAAAAACTGAGCAGAGTCATCAGTCAGTGGTTAAGGACTGGATTCATTGGGGGAAAAAAGGGGGATCTGTGCTTATAAAAAATCAATATGTGTTATATTCAATATATAAAAGGATGTTAATAAAAAAGGTTTATATAAGACCTGAAGTACACCTAAAAAACCGGTGAACCCCATGGAAATGGGGGGATGTGTTTAAACTAATCTGGAAATTACCAAGTGGTGGGTGAGAATAATTCTGTTATTAGATATATACCCATATAGGAATTTAAGGAACCTGTAAATAATTTCCTATGTCCCCCATAATAGAGTGGAAAGTGGGGTGGCAAATACTCCGTCATGTATAATGATCCAGGGCTACATCATCATAGGTGGAAAAAACATATATCTGTGGAATACTTCTTATTGAACTATTATACCCTCCACACACAGAAATGAGGAAATGGGTGGCTTATACCGTGTCATGTGCAATATTCTAAGATAAATGGAACATATCTATGGGACACATTAATGCAGCATCTATTCATAGGTAGTATCATATCAACACGAAAAATATACAATTCAATCTAAAAAAGGAATCTGAACGGTAGATAGTATCAATAGGGGACTTAAAGGGTTACATGCCCTAGAGGATGACAACAGTGTTATCTTATCTGCTGGTCCTAAAAGGAACATGACAATTGCAAGGGCCACATCACCATGTGATAAAGAAAACATGTCTAGAGGTACATTATTGCTATACTTGCAAACGGTATCATGTCAACTGCAGCACAAAAGTTATACAATTCAGTATAAAAAATTCAAACAATTGGTTTAAACATTCTATTAATGAGGAATCTAGAGGGTTGAGTGCCCTGGGGGATGGGGAGACAATGACAGCATATACTCATCTAATAATCTTATATATATTGAATCTCAATAGACAAAATGGACTCAACAATTGCAGGAAGGAAAGGGATAAAAAAGGAATAAAAAGAGGACAAGAGAGACATGATTAGTGTTGATGGTAAAGTCTGACATTTCCATTTCCATGTTTAGACCCCTGGGGGAGAGGGTCCGCAACTTGTGAGTCCTTCTGGATCCTTCTGTACCCGCCTACTGGGAGAGAGAAGCAGGGACGAAGATTGGGAGCCCTCCACCGGAAGTGACGTATTGCGACTGGACCGGAAGTGACGCATCGGAGTTCACCGGATGGGACTTGACGGCGCGCATCTGAAGGAGCTGAAGATACACACCAAAACCATCATACAGCGCAGGGACCGGAGCGTCTGACGCCAGAGCACCCCGGAGGGGGTTGTGAGGAGGAAACGTCCAGGGTAGCAGTATCCCACGCATTTGGGCTCAGTATCCCACGGGTGAGCCCAAATATCCACAGTCTGCTCTCTTCCATCACATTTATGTGATCAATGCTTGATTACATTGTTTTTATTGTAAGTGTGCATTTTTAAGTTTTATAAAGTTCATTTTCTACATGATTGGTCTGCACTATGGATACTCTTTCTCCCACATGTAATATGCTGTCCTGCTGAGATTGGGGGTCCACACCATATCAAGAATCTACAGATCCACTCCGCCAAGACCATTGTGTCACACTGCCCATTTTTTGTCTGAATCCTGTGAGTAGGCAACACATACGAGCCAAGATACACCATTGTATTAACCCATTTATTATGGTGGTGCATACCTGCTTGGAACAGGAGGGCCTGAGTCTCCCGCGTTGGTGTGGGGGATTACAGGGCCAGGCTTCTGGGGTATATGCCTCATTTCTTTAGTGGTTGTGGTGCAGCGCCTCCATTCTCTGGCGAAACCTAGGGGATAGGTTGGAATCTTCCCAGAGAAAGCCCTGGTCCCAGGGCGAGAGATTACAATCTCACACGGTCTTATGTAAAACAGCAATGTCTTTATTGTCTTTTCTCAGTGATGCAGCACACAGCAGCAGTACACAGGTATCTGACCTCCTCTCCTCTTCCTCCAGATTTGTACCCCTGCAGGATGGCTGTAACGGGGCCTCAATACCCCTACCTCCACCCGTGGGTAGGCCCTCTGGGTGAGGCTAGATCTCCCCCATCACCCCTCAGCAGGGTGAGGGGTATTGGTCCACTATAGCTGTATCAGCTCTACTCAGACGGGCTCTGAGTTCTTCTCTCCAGTCTCCTACAAATGTACTCAGCTCTCTCTCTCTGAACTGTGCAGCTCAAATACTCCTCTCATCAGCTCCCAGGACAGACTGGACTATATGTCACATTCTCCTCTCTCATCAGACTCACGACCTCCACACTCCAGCTACTGACTCTCCAACAACTCTCACAGAACTCCACAACAACTGACTGACCCAGACACACACAGGAGCAGCCCACTAAATAGATACAGCCCTGCCCCTTATGATGTCAGCAGGACCTCCCCTCTGTCTCAGGCCTGCCACAGAGTCAGGGGCCTACCTCTATCAAGCAAGGCAGGGCTTGGTGGGGGGAAAACCCATGATTACTACTGGCGCCTGCCCTTACCAGGACTTACTCCAGTAGGAGAAGGATTGGTAGCCCACTATTTCTTACAGGGGCTACATATGTTATTTTTATTTTACAGGTTTTTTCATTGTAATTTTATTCTGATGTACAGTAAGGTCCGGAAATTATTGGACAGTGACACAATTTTCATAATTTTGACTCTGTACTGCACCACAATGGATTTGAAATGAAACAACCGAGATGCAATAGAAATGCAGACTTTCAGCTTTAATTCAATGGGTTGAACAAAAATATCATATGAAACGTTTAGGAATTGCAACCATTTTCAGACACAGTCCCCTTATTTCAGGGGCTCAAATGTAATTGGACAAATTAACACAATCATAAATAAAATGTTCATTTTTAATACTTTGTCGAGAATCATTTGCAGGCAATGACTGCTTGAAGTCTGGAACGCATGGACGTCACCAAACGCTGGGTTTCCTCCTTTGTCATGCTTTACCAGTCATTTACTGCAGCTGTCTTCAGTTGTTGTTTGTTCGTGGGTCTTTCTGCCTTAAGTTTTGTCTTCAGCAAGTGAAATGCATGCTCGATCGGGTTTAGATCAGATGATTGACTCGGCCATTGCAGAATATTCCACTTTTTTGCCTTACAAAACTCCTGGGTTGCTTTCGCAGTATGTTTTGGGTCATTGTCCATCTGTAAAGTGAAGCGCCGTCCAATCAACTTTGCTGAATTTGGCTGAATCTGAGCAGACAATATATCCCTATACACTTTAGAATTCATCCGGCTGCTTCTGTCTTCTATCACATCATCAATAAACACTAGTGACCCATTGCCATTGTACGCAATGAATGCCCATACCATCACACTGCCTCCACCGTGTTTTACAGATTATGTGGTATGCTTCGGATCATGAGCCGTTCCAAGCCTTCTCCATACTTTTTTCTTCCCATCATCCTGGTACCGGTTGATCTTAGCTTCATCTGTCCAAAGAATGTTGTTCCAGAACTGGGCTGGCTTTTTTAGATATTGTTTGGCAAAGTCTAATCTGGCCTTTCTATTCTTGAGGCTTATGAATGGTTTTCACCTTGTGGTGAACCCTCTGTATTTGCTCTTGTGAAGTCTTCTCTGTGTGCTGCATCACTGAGAAAAGACAATAAAGACATTGCTGTTTTACATAAGACCGTGTCCATGAAACAGCTTTTGAGTCAATTGTCCAATTACTTTTGGTCCCTTGAAAAAGAGGGAACTACATATTAAAGATATGTAATTCCTAAACCCTTCCTCCAAATTTAGATGTGAATACCCTCAAATGAAACCTGATAGACTGCACTTTAAGACTATATTCATTATTTAACTGTAACTTGAATTTATTTTGGTACACCGCCAAAATAACAAAACTTGAATCAGTGTCCAATTATTTCTGGACCTAACTGTAATTTTTTTTGAATTGCCCATTGATTGCAAATCCATATGACCCTTTAGTGCTATACAGTACATACATACATACATTGACAAGCAATGGTTATTTTGGCAAATGCTTGCTTTTATGTATTTTGATACTTTGATATTTCTTTTTAATGCCATTTATTTTGTTTTGATTTGGTCTGATGGCATTTTTGGTGGTGTTTTCAATGGATTATTTCAGGGTCCTTTTTGGTGTTTGCTTTTTAATATTATTAAATTATTAGATCATTAGATTATTTTTGCTATTTTTAATTTCAATGATGGTGTTTATTTGGAGCTTTATTTTATTTCTTGATGGTTTTATTTTGGTGTTTTAATGGTTAATTGGGGTTTTTTATTTGGTATTTGATTAATAGATTGTTGCTAATTTTGTGGTGTTTAAATATTTATTCTTGTTTATTTGGTGCTTGTTTTGATTACATTGGCTATTGTTTGTAGTAGTTAATTTTTAGATTGACCATTGACTGGCATAATGTTAAATCATGCCCAAATTATATGGGCAGGATGTGCCCACTGTGTCATCAAATGTTTTATTAGCGTGTGTTATGTGTTCAGTTGGATATGTAATGTGTTTTATTTTGGGCCTGTTTTTTGTTTAACTCACCATTTATTGCTATAATGGTAAATCATGCCCATATTATATGGTTTAAAACCAGAGACAGAACATGAAACACAGACAGAGCTCAGTGCACATCCAGTGAAACCTATACACGGTACAGTGCCTAAATATATATGTATAGATATCTATTAAATAAAATGGTCTTTTAGTTTAACATTTTGGCCAAAGTGTTGTAAGCCTCTAAGCCACTACACAGCAGACCACATATCAAGGGTCCCTAACACTAATATAAATTCTTAATAACCTGTGCATTACCAGGAAGAATGATTTATAATAAATCTGTCAAAATTAGTTACATAGTTCTAAGTCTGATTGAGGCTTTTATTAACCTGTACATTACTAGGAAAAGCACTCTCTATTAGATTTGCCACAATCATACTGCAAGCAAGCAAGTTCCCCTGAGAGTGTGAGATGCTATGGAGTGAGCTTTTAACCATTTAAATGTGGGAGGGGGTGAGCTTCAACAAGATAGGAAGAGCCACCCTCCAATCAGCTAAGACAAGCTGAACAAGAATTGTAAAACATACAGGACACCTGCAAGCTCACATTGAACCCCAAAAATAACCACAACATATATATAAGCATTTAGGTGTCACAGAGGAGTGCTACTGAGCATGGCGATATATATTTAAAACCAGAGACAGAACATGAAACACAGACAGAGCTCAGTGCACATCCAGTGAAACCTATACATGGTACAGTGCCTAAATATATATGTATAGATATCTACTGTATTAAATAAAATGGTCTTTAAGTTTAACATTTTGGCCAAAGTGTTGTAAGCCCCTGAGCCACTACACAGCAGACCACATCTCAAGGGTCCCTAACACTAATATAAATTCTTAATAACCTGTGCATTACCAGGAAGAATAATTTATAATAAATCTGTCAAAATTAGTTACATAGTTCTAAGTCTGATTAAGGCTTTTATTAACCTGTACATTACTAGGGAAAGCACTCTCTATTAGATTTGCCACAATCATACTGCAAGCAAGCAAGTTCCCCTGAGAGTGGGAGATGCTATGGAGTGAGCTTTTAACCATTTAAATGTGGGAGGGGGTGAGCTTCAACAAGATAGGAAGAGCTACCCTCCAATCAGCTAAGACCAGCTGAACAAGAATTGTAAAACATACAGGACACCTGCAAGCTCACATTGAACCCCCAAAATAACCACAACATATATATATATAAGCATATAGGTGTCACAGAGGAGTGATACTGAGCATATTATATGGGCATGATGTACCCTCTGTACCAATGAATGGGTGGAGAATGTTGGTAGTTGCTTGGGGAGTGTGGTTATGCCTTGGTGACGGGGGTTAACCCCTTAATTACTATAGAGGTCACTAACCGCTAAGGTGAATGAGGGGTTAGGGGACATTAGATTGTATTTGTTATTGTACTGCATTGTTTGTGGCAACGGAGGACATGGACGGTGATGAGGATGAGGACGGCCTTCATCGTGACAGCCTGGCAGGGGTGAGTGCAAGTTTTATTTATTTTCTTTCTGCTTATTAATGTTTAATTTTTAATGGACAAATGCACTATTATCCATTTCTGGATTATAGTAATTTTGACCATTTATGTATGTGTTAGGGGGCAGGGTGGGGGGTGTATTTATTTCAAAGGATTGGCTGTTATGGTTTTTTGGACACACGATTCGTACCGCAGGCCAGCGGTGACCCCCGAAACCCGCGGGGACCACCCGAGGGCCCCCAGACACCCACGGATCCACCTGGAGGCTCTCAGACACCCGTGGGGACGACCCAAGGACACCCGGACACCCGGTGGGAACTACCCGGGGACACCTGTCAGAGTCTTATATTAATGGTGTGCTTGAAAAAACATTAACAATGCTTTAATTCATATCTCCATCTCTTTTGCGCCAGCCTTTAGGTTGTGCAAAAATCTGGCATGCTTTTCAAGTATGATTCACTTATCACTGCTTAGTGAATCGTGCTGATTTGCCATTTTTTGACTGATCGGACAAGTTTTTTTTTGGTGAAAAAATGCCTTTAAAGGCCGATAATGCATCCTTATCACTGCTTAGTGAATCGCGCAGCAGGCAGTATCGGTCTTAAAAGCCATTTATCTCACTTAAAAACAGTTATCACTGCTTACTGCATAGCCCTCTGCGTCTCTATTCCGTGTGACCTGGTCCCAGGCCACAGGGCACTGCGTGGCCGTCCGGTCACCGGTGCAGAAATACACTAAAGGGGAAGGGTCCATATCTGGGGCCTTCCTTATAACACTCAACTGGCTGTGACTCAAGGCCTAGCTGGGGCCTATGGGAGCAAACCTTGTCCTAGTCCAGGGGCACTGCTCCCTGGACACTCACTACCTGCTCTCTTGCCGCCCTCCATCAGACTGACTTTGCGCAATCCCTGCAGTGGAGGATATCCTGTCTCTCCTTCCTCGCAGTCTCTAATTGGTTGGCTGGTCCCACGTGATTCCCTCCCCCAGAGGATCCTGGAATTTGCGTCTTGCAGAGCTGGATTAAGATGTCCGCCGCACTCTGCCCACTGCGCATGCGCGCCTGCCATTCTGCGCATGCACGACTCCCCAAACGGCTGCCCACCGCCCTACAATACAGTGTGGAGCTCTGGCGGCACAAAATAGCAGTTTCCCCTCACCAGAGGTAAGGAGGGGGAACTCTGCTACATTTGTAACCTATTATTGTGGTAGCTGGTGGTGGGAAGTATGCAGAGGATTATTGAAGAAAACATGTGTAACGGGTGTTTCCCCTAGTCTGACCCACCCAATCTCACATTGGCCCGTGTGGTCTAACCAGTCCCCATTACATGATCGTGTATGTGGTGCACCTGCAAGTAACAGGACTCTTGAGTCTCCCGCTTGATGGTATTAGGGGATGTCATCAGGAACAGGTATCTGAGGTAGTGGGTACGAGTCCAACTTACTTCATGTGCAGCGCCTCCACCTCATCAGGATCTATGCTTTCGCAGGGAGATGGTCCTGGTGAGGAACTCCTTCTCGGTGGTGACCGCCACTGTAGAGTAATCTCACACTCACACAGTGGGGATATCTTTAACAAGGTCATCTTTATTGTGGATTTGGATGTAGCAGACTGCCCCATGCAGCTGCCGGCTCTAGCCGCACATTTCTCCGTGCTGCCCCTTTGCCAGGTACGCCCTCCCGTATTGAAGTGGGATTCCCTCTTCTCCTAGGGAGATCACCTCTGTGCCAGGTCCCTGGACACAGAGTGACCTAGACAGACTTGATTGGTCAACCTGTACCGCTAGTTACTGCACTAGGGTCACAAAGTGTTCCTACAATCCCTTATGCAGGAGCCATACACTTTACCAACAACAACAACTAACTGACAGTGTTGTGCCTTATATACTTCAGGAGGCAGGCACATCTCTGATGTCACTATCCAGGGACTCAGAGCATACGGCCACTCCCCTCCATACATAGGGCACCTCACCAGGGCGTGAGGGAAAACCTCCATAACTACTGTTGGCATACCTGTACTTACCAGGACTTACTGCCAACAGGGAAGATGTCTGCAGTCCATTATTATGCATGGCTACACATGTATAATACTGCTGTATGGACAAATATAAACAACATTTTGCACAATTTTAGACACATTACTTTCACAGACCTATTTGTAGATTACTAGAGAAATGAGAACGATCCTATCTTTAAAGAAAGCATGACATTCAAATAAAGCAGTGAGCGTGCTATAAACAATTCAATGATATCCATATATCTTTAAAAAGCACATATTTACTTATTCACAGGTTCCACTTGGAGCCAGCAAATATTGAGCTTAATATTCAGTGAAGGACACCGCAATGGGACAGAAACTATTGAAACGACTGAAAGAGTGCCATGGCTGGAATATAATTTGAAAAATTTAGATTTTGTTGCCCTTCCTTCACCTCGCCTTTTTGCATCAAATTTAATGTATCATCTTCTTCCAAAGGATCTGAGAAGCAAGAAAGGAAAAGTAAGAAACACGCTGTTCCTCTGTACTGTATTCAAATGGCTAGAAAAACAAATTTGAAAGAGTATTTTCTTAATCTTTAGTGTCATTACTTTTTATTGTGAATCTTGACAATGCTAAAAGTAGATGCTTCCTTGGGTGAACACATACCTCTTTGATTAGAAAATATGAATTCATGGCACTATAAGGAAAATAGTCTTCATAAAGTGGTATTCATTTTAAACTCACTGCTTCCAATGTGCCATTGATGCAGTAAACCAAAACAATTAGAATACACAAATTGATGGTCTAATTGTATACAACACATGTTTGCCCTCGCATGACTCATTGGACAGCATATCTACAGATATCTCATAATGAACATTGAATATTTCCCCAATGATTACTAAGGGAATGTGTGAACTTCACATGGATTATTGTCATTCTGTTAGTAAACATGTACAAACATGTAACAATTAGAAAAAAAAAATATATATAATATATAATAATAATACAATATATATAGTCAGATAAGGCAGTTGGCACTCCAATAGGTGGTAAGCCACAGGTGCACGTCCCATATAGAGAATGTAGTTATACGTTACCGTTCCAAGGATTGGTAAACAAGAGACAGCACTCAATGTTGAAAATCAAAGTGTATTAGTAAAAGCAAAAATACATCCAGAAACCCAACGTGTATTTCATGTTGTGAATATATACTATTGGATTAACCCCGTGCGGTCTGCTGTCTCTTTACTGGTCTTTGGATTGGTTCGTATGATATATATATATATATATATATATATATATATATATATATATAGTTATACGTTACCGTTCCAAGGATTGGTAAACAAGAGACAGCACTCAATGTTGAAAATCAAAGTGTATTAGTAAAAGCAAAAATACATCCAGAAACCCAACGTTTCGGTCCTACAGAATGGGACCTTCCTCAGGGGAATACGTATTCCCCTGAGGAAGGTCCCATTCTGTAGGACCGAAACGTTGGGTTTCTGGATGTATTTTTGCTTTTACTAATACACTTTGATTTTCAACATTGAGTGCTGTCTCTTGTTTACCAATCCTTGGAACGGTAACGTATAACTATATATATATATATATATATATATATATATATATATCATACGAACCAATCCAAAGACCAGTAAAGAGACAGCAGACCGCACGGGGTTAATCCAATAGTATATATTCACAACATGAAATACACATTTCATGTTGTGAATATATACTATTGGATTAACCCCGTGCGGTCTGCTGTCTCTTTACTGGTCTTTGGATTGGTTCGTATGATATTTTCTCTCTATGGGACTAGCATCTGCTGTTACAACATTTTCAACTTCAGTGTGCTGACTGAATTTCATGTGTATATATATATATATATATATATATATATATATATATATATATATATATATACAGTGTTCGACAAACCTATACATTTGCACGCCCCGGCCGAGTAGATTTAACATCGTGGCGAGCTCCTATTGGCCCAAGCAGCACACGTGTGGTACTAGGGTGCGAGTAGATTTTTTTTGTTCGGCGAGTAGATTTTTGGGTGATTTGTCGACCACTGAATGTGTATATATATATATATATATATATATATATATATATATATATATTAACGAAAAGAAGACAGCGCGGCTCCCATAGCATAATATTGTAATTTAATGGTTAAAATAAACATGCAAGTGAATCAAGAACACTTACAATATGCGCTAAAATACAAAGCATTGAATAAAGTCTTTTTTTTCCCCACTGCACTCCCCATTTTTCCTTTCCCCGGTCCCCCCCCCCTCCCTTCCTGTCCCCCCAGTTGTTTTTGTTGTATGTTTATGCTTGTTATGGTATTTATATATATATATTTTTATATTCTATTCATAGTAGCTATATATTTACACCTATAGTGTCTTTTGGAGGTAATTGTGTAGTCATTTACTGTATTGTGCACTCACCTCTTTGCAGTATATCATTCCGGTTAGCGTAGCATTGTATATCCCCCTTTTTTTCATATATATATATATATATATATATATATATATATAAAACTGAAAGTTCGGTTGTGTATGGGTTTGTGAGGTTGCGGCGGCTCATGTGGTTGGCAGTGGCTCACGCTGTGATTGGTCTGCGGGGTGGGGTTACGTCACAAACACAAATACACACGCCCTCACAGGCTCCTCACACCGCGTGAGAGCCACCGGGGCCTGCCGCCTCACACACTCCACCCGCCGCGCCTTTGAGCCTGCTCCCCGGTGCTCTCCCTTCCCCGGCTCTCACCCCACAGACCGCTCACTCGGCTCTCCCTTCTCCCCCCCCCGAGCCTGGTCCCCCGCCCCCAAGCCTGGTCCCCCACCCCCAAGCCTGGTCCCCCCCCAGAGCCTGCTTCTCCGCTCTCCCCCCAGAGCCCGCTCCCCTGGCTCTCGATTCCCCGGCTCCCCTCCCCCACCTGAGCCCGCTCCCCCCGCTCTCTCCCCCTCTCCCTTCAATGGCTCCTACCTGAATCCTCCGGTGCCGCTTCTGGTATGGGGGCCAGAGGGGGGTGAGGTACGTGAGCGTGGTGTGAGATGCGTGGGGGGGTAAGATGCGTGTTGGGGGGAAATGTGTGGGCGGGAGAGATGCACTGGGGTTCCCCCAGAGCCCGCTCTCCCTTCCCCGGTTCCCCTCCCCAGGGTCCACTCACCCGGCTCTCCCTTCACTGCTTCCTCTCCCCAGAGCCCAGACCCCCCACCCAGAGGCTGCTCCCCCCGCTCTCTCCGCTTCTCCCTTCCCCCGGCTCCTACCTGCAGCCTCCGTCGCCGCATAAATATGGGGGACAGAGGGGGGGTGAATGCAGGGGGGGCAGACATGCAGCAGGGGGAAGAGATGCAGGGGGGTGAGAGATAACCCACCCAGTCACTAAAAGTCACCCACCCAGTCACTCACCCACCCAGTCGCCCACCCAGTCACCCACCCACCCAGTCGCCCACCCAGTCACCCACCCACCCAGTCGCCAACCCACCCAGTCACTAAAATTCACGAAAGTCACTAACCCACCCACTCAACCCACTCACCCACTCCCCTACTGAGCTCTGAAGGGGGGGGAATTGGAGATGTGAAGGTAGGGGGGCGGCCCCTGACCGAAGGGGGGGGGGGAACAGAGCTGAGAATGGGGGGGTGGACCTGTGAAAGGGGGGGGAATTGCACATGTCAACGCAGGGGGGGGACACAGCTGTGAAGGGGGGGCAGGATCTGTGAAGGGGGGGGAAACAGAGCTGAGAATAGGGGGGCGGACTGTGAACGGGGGGGGGCAACAGACCTGTCAAAGGGGGGGAAATTACTAATGTGAAGGGGGGGACACAGAGCTGCGAGGGGGGCGCGGAGCCTTGAACGGGTGGGGGACCCCAGCTTTGAATGCGGGAGGGCCGCATTCATGTGCATGGGGGGCCCAGATTGCTGTCAACGGGGGGCGAAAGGGGAAGGGGGGGGGAAACAGGGGAGATAGAGAGGGCAATGGGGAGAGAGAGGGGTAGAGGAGAGAGAGAGGGGGAGCTGAGATAGGGGGTGAGCGGAGCGAGGTGGAGCGGGAAAATTCTATCCCGGGCAACGCCGGGTATATCAGCTAGTATATAAAACAGCCGTTTCACCTTGTTTAACTGATTGGTTTGTATAAATTCCCATCTCAAATACAGATAAAAGCAAAGTGAAATTATACATGTATTTGTATTATGGTAATAGAAGCGTGGGCAGCTAGGTTGGTCTTTCTTCCATGTAGTAACGTAACAAAGGAGGGACAAGTATGGAGTAAAGTAAGTATTAAGATACCTTTTATGGGACCATCAGATAGTTGATACAATACAAGCTGTCAAACTTACAAGATTCACAGCAACAAATGTAATTTGAAACATGTGTACTTCGTATTCTTCGGTGAATCCCAGCTAACAAATGAAATGCTATTAAACCACAACGTAGTGCTGTAGGTGGTTTTCTATATTACATCTGTACAGTTAGTTGGGGTACTCTGTAAATTAGAAAAATATATATATATATATTTCTGATGGTTCTAGCCTCAATACTGCACTATTTTCTTTTTCTTTAAGGTAATATATGTGACCAGGAATCCAAAGGATGTTATGAACTCTTACTATCATTTTGAAAATATGATTGTCCATATTAAAAAGTCACCAAACTTTGAGCACTTCATGGAGAAGTTTTTAGCTGGAGACGGTAACCTTTTTTTTTTTTTTCAAGAATAAATGCTTACAATTTTTGAGACCTTAACTGCCCATTAGACAATATCATTATTGGTTGTATAACAGAATTAAAGCAGTAAAGAGACCATGCTGACTTCTATACTGTTCTCACATACATACATACCTGTACATAAATACATACATACATACATACATACATACATACATACATACATATACACATATACATACACAAACAGCTGAACCCCGTTATAACGCGGTGCTATGGGTCCACAACCCCGAGACCGGGAAGCATGGGTTTGTCGAACACTGCGTATGTGTATATGTCCACACACTACAGCAAGGATTGGTTGTGCAGTAACAAAAAGGATTCAATATGTAACTCAAAATTTTTCCTCCACAGTTATTGGTAGCTCCTGGTTTGATCATTTGCGAGGATGGTATACCCACAAGGACGATTTCAATATCCTCTTCATAAAGTATGAAGACATGATCAAGGTAAAATGCAATTTTCTTTTTCATTTTATATTCCGTAGAAAATGGCCGTAGGGTCAATCACTCCAGTGGCCTTTGTAAGTTTCTATTGGTGACAATGCGGCCACATTTACTGCACCGACACACTTTATTCGAGCAAATACCCAGTTTGTACCTGGCAGATACCTGGAATGCGCCGCTCCTCACCTCTGACAAGCCCCGTTGCGTTTGCCTTCCCAGCCTGGGTTCATGCCTGGCTGATGGGCGGCTGATTTGTTAAATGATAATGATTAGGATTTAATAGGCTGCAATGCTTCGCGTGTCTACCAGATGGCATAAATTCATGAATTGTAATGCAGTATATATATATATACTGTGCAGTATTGCAGCCAGCTGGAATAAAATGCTTCAATCCCTGCCTTGAAAATAACTCAATGCACTCGGGCAGAAAACAGTCACAAACCTCAATACACCCGGGTATAGCCGAATTCGTGGGACTAGCCGAGCTCGAATAAAGTGTGTCGCCAGTGTATAGTGTGTGTGTGTGTGTGTGTGTGTGTGCGTGTTTGTGTGTGTGTGTTTGTGTGTATGTGTGTGTAAAAAACAGCACAAAAAAACAAATATATTGAGATCCGGAGGTTGTGGAGCGAGGTTCCGCTTTGGGAAACTACCTTGGTAAGGTAAGTAAAAGAAGAACAGGATTGCTGCTTTAGGGTTCTCTTTATTGGCCTCAAGTAGACAATTGGACAATGAGGTAATTTTCAGATCAGACAACAAGACCATTATTAAATATGCTGAGCAGTTTTTTATCAGTGCTGGGGAAGAGTTCTGCTCCATTCATTTTAAAGAGACTAACATTAGGAAGGCTTAAAAACAATTTGTATAAGGCCCAAGCTCACGATATGGTTCCTCTGACAACATCAGTGACATTTATACAGCAGGGAAATGCAGAACATCGAAAATGGCAGCACAGAAGAAATCCTGTAAATCCAGAAGTTTGAGTTCACAGTTATTTTATTGATATGTAGCCCTTTATTTATACCCTATTTCCTCGATTCTAAGACGCCATCGATTCTAAGACACACCCTTGATTTAATAAAAAAAAATGGGGAAAAAAAACACACTATATTAAATGTGCAGAATTTTTTTCTGGGGGAGAGAGAGAGGGGGGGAGATAGAGAGGGGGGAAGGGGGAGAGAGAGAGAGTGGAAGGGGGAGAGAGAGAGAGGGGAAGGGGGAGAGAGAGGGGGGAAGGGGTAGAGTAAGTGGAAGGGGAGAGAGAGGGGAGAGAGAGGAAGGGGGAGAGAGAGGGGGGCGTGATCTCTGCACGAGGGGGAGGGGGCGTGATCTCTCTGCACGAGGGGGAGGGGGGGCTTGATCTCTCTGCACGAGGGGGAGGGGGGGGGCGTGATCGCCGCCATGCAGTTTGCTGCACACAGAAGACCCAGCCGGCATCTCCAGCAGTGCCCCCTAGCTGTTTTTTTTTTTTAGAACATCGATTCTAAGACGCAGTCCTATTTCAGACATGTGAAAATGGGGAAAAAAATGCGTCTTAGAATCGAGGAAATACGGTATTTTAAACACATACTGTAAGCTTGGTACAGAGAACGAAGTCCTTGGCGCACTATCAAGTGCATAAACCTGATATATAAGTCCTGATTCTTTGTCTTGAAGAAACAGTTCATGGATTTTCACAGTCTGTCCTCTTGTTTTTCTTCCGATATTGGATATCTTGGGTTCCCGTGTTCTTGTTTGTTTCTTTTTCCTCCCTCCTCTTTTTCCTCTGAGTCCTCTGTTCTTTTCCGCCTTGTGGAGCGAGGAGTATCTTGTCTCCCCACTAAATTGTTTGTCTCGCTGTCTCTCCTTGTAGGGAAGTCGTGCTCCCTGTCGTGATCTGATATGGAGAGGTACTAGATGAGAGGGAGGACTCAAGAATCACACCTGGGGTATCTGGGTTACGGTGGAGTCATCAATTGCAAGTGATAAATCCGGTATAGCTTTTTCTCAGGTTTTGTCAGTATTCAGGTTTAGAAGTTTCCTCTGTGTCTTGAAAGCAGCTCTGGGGACTACGTCTTGAGCCTGCCTGACATGGGGACTACGTCTTGAGCCTGCCAGAAGAAATAGCAGAGCTGCTTTCATGACACAGGGGAAACTTCTAAACCTGAATGCTGACAAAACCTGAGAAAAAGCTATACCGGATTTATCACTTGCAATTGATGACTCCACCGTAACCCAGATACCCCAGGTGTGATTCTTGAGTCCTCCCTCTCATCCAGTACCTCTCCATATCAGATCACAACAGGGAGCACGACTTCCCTACAAGGAGAGACAGCGAGACAAACAATTTAGTGGGGAGACAAGATACTCCTCGCTCCACAAGGCGGAAAAGAACAGAGGACTCAGAGGAAAAAGAGGAGGGAGGAAAAAGAAAAAAACAAGAACACGGGAACCCAAGATATCCAATATCGGAAGAAAAACAAGAGGACAGACTGTGAAAATCCATGAACTGTTTCTTCAAGACAAAGAATCAGGACTTATATATCAGGTTTATGCACTTGATAGTGCGCCAAGGACTTCGTTCTCTGTACCAAACAATTGTCTATAGCTATATGGAATAGCTTGTTTATAGTCCTAGGCAGCCTCCTTATCTCCCATACCCTCCCTCATTTTGGTGGTTGGTGGACTATTGTGTTAATTGGTTATCCTCACATAGTTTGGATATATTATTTATCACACTTATTTTCATTAATATCTTGTTATTCACTACAATTAATTTAATTATTATTGTATACACTATATTCACAATAGGTTGAGCGCTTGGTTTGTAGTTTAATTCACTTTTCACTACATACTGTAAGCTTTTATATTACACTAAAACATTCAAGATTTAGAACTCGAAATACAGCTACAACTAATAAACGAAAAGTGAAGGGACAAAGCCTTTCTGTCATTCCCCACTTCTCCAATGAGCTGCTTCACTTTTATTCCATTTGAGGAACTTTCTTGTTCCCTCTGGTGGTAGATGGTGTGATATTCTGAGCTATAATGGGAATATTTTGTTATGATCAATAGGAACAGGGAGGCTTACTTCCGTTGTCAGCTGAATTTGCCCATTAAAGTCTATTTGTGCCGATTTTGGGAGAAACTCGCCATTCTAGAGCCGCGATAGGCCTCGATAAGCTAATCACGGCTGCTATAATTGCATGAGTTTCAGAACCTGCCGATAAGTGGCTTATCGCCGCTCACCCGGCAATTTTTTTTATGACGGATAAAAAATTTGGCGATTCAGGCCTTTAACGCCCACTTATTGAGTCTTACTGATTAGCAGTAGGCATTTTGGCCGATAAGTGCTCGATAAGTGGCTTATCGAGGCTCATAGAATAGGTCTCATAGTGCTAAGCAAAAGCAGGTGTTAACCCTTAGCATGCTGGTTCTCTGCAGATGAGAGCAGCTCTTTCAGGCTACGTTTCATAGTTTCAGCTCATCCATTCCACACCATAATCACTAGATCCAAGTACACACAGATAATCCTAGTAATCTTTGAGAGATTTCTTCCCCCCAGGAGAAAGGTGCTGCTAACCTTTGCTGCAAAATAAGCTTGAAGTATTTTCTTTTCTCTAGCACATCTTTCAAGATTTTTGTTTTCTTCTCTTTATCAGGGCACTTCTGGTTTTCTTAACTAGTTTCAACTCACACGTACCGTGCCCTTGGCACCACATACATGCCATGCATAACATGCTATTGCCTATCCTTTTGTTTCTTCCTTTCTCTATGCAGTGGAGGAAATACAAAGGACACAGTATAACATTGGTAGTGTAGGTACCTGCTGAAAACCTTGACGTGGTTGCCGGCTTAACATGTTTGGCCCAAAAATGTAACTAAATGACCCATACTTATGATAAGATAAAACAAATAGAAATGAATTAAATAATGTGTCATATTGGCTGTGCATTGGGACTTCTTTGTTTACTGCTGTGTTTGAGGTCACTTTCCCAGTAGTGCTCTAGTTAGCACAATTAAGTATAGAAATACATAATACTGAGGGCCTGGATTTTGACCTTGCTAAGATGGTGTATGTCTAATTGATGTCATTGACTTTTTAAGAAAACAAAGCAATTTTTAAGTTGTAATTTTCTAATAGTAAAGTGCGGTCAAGTTTAAGCAAGAATGTACTGCATACAGTACCATAAATGCACCTAGAAAAACAGAAGATACCTGGGCGCTCTCTAGATTAATAAAGGAAGTACCTACTTGAGGGGAATAATATCACCCTTTTGGTGTGGAGTTTCCTCCTGCGGCTCAACCCCTCCAGGATCCTTAGTAAATAGAAGAAAAACAAAAAAGGTTGGGGAGCACAGTATGGACAATAAAACCTATTACACAAAAGTCTGAACTAGTGTATTTGATGTTCGAGGAGTCTCAGACCCAAAAGAACCACCAATAGTGGGAAAATAACAAATGAGGATATGGTGTAATATATAATAAATACTCCCCCGGCCTTGTGTGAGCACCTTCTTAGCGTGCCGTCTCTTCCTCTTCCCTGCTGCTGGCGTGCAGTCTCTTCCTCGGTATGGATAGACACACAAATATAGATCAATCAGGGGTAAAGAACTATAATGTGTGTAGGCAATATACAGTGAGAGGGAAAAAATCCCCAACTCACAGACCCCCCTTCAAATGGAATGAGGGTAGTGATATAATAATAATCCATTCACACGGCCATGCGTGAGTGCTTATCCTCAGAGAAGCTCTGCAGTCTTGCTTGCAGAGTCTATCTGTATCAATCCACACCTCGTCTCGGTACAAATATGCACATAAAGAAAAAGGTGATATTACTGTAGTTGTATGTTCAAAAGCAGGTGATGGCACTGGCACTGAAAGGGGTTAAATAGCCCGATTCATATGTCAGATGCCCCCATCGGACAATAGGAGAGAGAGAGAGAGAGATACAGATACAACTATCTTGATTGTGTCCAGTCAGGGTGTCCCTTCCTCCAGCACTCCCAGGGTCGTGGGTGGACTCCCCCTCCGAGGCAGATGTATCACAAAAACAGTAATTTATTAAATGAATGAATCACTTACAAAAAAGATGGTCCCCTGGCAGCAGCAGGAGTTGTTTTGGATGACAGTTCCAGATGGTATCCCTGGTTCCCGTGTCCGTGGTCGGGCTGTGACGTCACTTACTCCGCTTCTCCTACGGTGACTGCTGGGGGTCCAAAACAGGAGCTACGCGTTTCACCTGATCACAAGCTTCGTCAGGTTCAAAAAATAAATAAAAATATAAATGCACCTATCCTTTTTTTAGTTACTTTGTTTTCTCATTAGATTTTCTATTTCTACTACAGTGCTTTGTTTCTTCTTACATATATAGCTGCTTCTTCGCTTTTTACTATATTAGCTACTGCTGACTGTTCCGATTACCTTTTTCCACACACTCACTGTGGTTGAAATGTAATTTATGGACAATAAACTCTCATAATTGAAAGCAGGTTACTAATAATCGGCTTTCTTCTCATATTTTATAAGTGTAATATGTTCATGCTTCGCTGGGAAACCAGAGCATGAGGTGTTTATACTGTATGGTATTTAAGAAATCTTATATTTTCAGGATCTGCGATCCACTGTTGTACAAATCTGCAAATTTGTGGGGAAAGAGTTAGATGATGAGTCCTTGGATACCGTGGTGAAGAAAGCAACATTCAAGCAGATGAAAATGGACCCACTTGCAAATAATGAATCCATGCCAGAAAAAATTATGTACAAAGACCGTGGAGACTTTTTGCGCAAAGGTAAAAGCTTGTTAAAATTGGTCCATCGTGTACTATTAAAGAAGCAATAGACCGAGGCCACTTGTTGACCCCGATGAAAGGCTTGTTGGCCGAAAACATTGGTTATTGCTCTGAATTTCAGTATGTTTTACTTTATTTTACTGATGCCTTTTGTGACGATCAGGGGTAATCTGGCCTGTAATACAGGGGTTATACCCGGCTAGTTACCCCTAATTCGTCTGGGAAGAGAAAGGGTTAATGTATAATGTACTATGTATGTGTATTCCAAAGCACTTTTATTCCCTGTGAATTCAATTCCCAAGTCTAGTTAAGCAGGCAAATGAGGTAAAGTGTTTTGTAATCTATGGGGAAGCACTGTGATGTAATTTGGGAGTCAGCCCTGCAAAGTGTTCAGGGGATTATGTGACTATGTACTAATTTCTCAGATAGCAGACTTGTAATGGGATTTGCATGTGAGTTACATTTGTATGGAGGGGCCTCTGATTTAATCAGGTGAGATGTCTGCAGATAAATGTGTATTGAGGATGAACTGGGAGCTTTGGGAGTCTGACTTCAAAGGGCGTCCAGTGGCTTTGTTGTCAAGGTGTCTGGAGATATTCAGGACTATCAAGTTGCAGAGCCATAAGGAGTGGGGATGGGCCAGATAACATTAAGTATCTGCCATCAACCCCTCCTATGGGTTAGACAATGCCCAGCCATTCATCCCTAGACTTGGTGTTGCCAGGTGGGGGCACTCCTGCTTCCTCCCAGAGTTCCTTGCCTGTTTGTGATTGGAATTCAAACCCTATAAAGAGGCAGTTGCCCCGACCCCAGAGTTGTAGAGTGTTCGCTGTTCGTAGTTGGTGGTTTGTGACTCTAATCCAGCAAGGGAGAATTGCTTGTGTAGCCCTGGTCCCTTTGGGCTCCCAGAGACCCCCTCCGTGAACGCAGCACGGGCGCGGGTGCCGCCGGAGCCAGCGACGGACCCGCCGGCTGTCGGCAAAGGTGGGGGCCGGAGCATAAAGCGCTCCTAGGCTTGGGAGGCTCTGTGGCGCACCCGGCTAGCGGGGGCCGCCATTGTATATGCGTGCATGTGCGGTGGTCGCGCATGCGCAGATGGAGTGCGGGAGTTGCGGCGGCCATTGGAGAGTCGCACATGCGCAGTGGGATCGCGCACGCGGCCCCAATTCATCTGTAGCCTCCGCGGGACTACAATTCCCATGAGGCTAAGGGGCAACAACACCAGGTGCTCCAGAACAGCCAATAAGGCTCAAGGATTCCTGGTAAGGGGGAATTGTGACAGAGTGAAGTCAACTCCTATCAGTTACGCCTGGGAGACATATGTCTGAGTGCTTCATCCAGCACTCATAAGGGTTAACTCAGGTGGAAGTTAGGAAATCAGGAGGCAAGCTGACACCTGTTAGCCAGGAAGGTAGAAAAGGATCTTGTGACTGGCAGTAGCTGGCTCTCTCAGACCAGAGCACATGGATATGTGCTGTTAGCCAGACAGATACATCAAACTGCTTACTGCAACCAAAGTAAGACTTTTTCATTTGTTTTTCTAACTGCTTAAAAGACTCTTATGGTTTGGTTCTGGTTTAGCCAGCCAGCCTGCTAGCTAGGCCTGCTGTGTTAGTCAGTCCTCCCAGTGTGGAGCAGGATTTGTTTGTTTAAAGGGACATTGTACCCGCATGTTATGTTGCTGTAGAGAAATAAAGCCACTGAACGTTTTCATTTACCCTGAAACTACACGTGTGGACTGTTCCCTGACCTCGGCTACAGGCCGTCCTGCCACAGGTGGTGTCAGAAGTGGGATCTTGGACGGCCCCTGTATCTGAAGGGCCACACAAAAAAAAAATGGAGACATTTTTTTCTCAGTTCCTTGAGCAACAGCTCCAGCTAGCAGAGAAACAAGCTGAGCGACAGGCCCAGCAAGATGAGCGACAGGCCCAGCAAGATGAGCGACAGGCCCAGCAAGATGAGCAACAGGCCCGGCGGGAGGAAAAGCTACTCCAACTACTAGTTGAAGGCCCAGCCCCAGGCAGACCAGCTATTCCAAATAACCCACCGGTGATGCTGCCTAAAATGAAGCCAACCGAAGACCCAGAGGCATTTCTCCTCACTTTTGAAAGGGTAGCCACGGCCCACGGCTGGATAGTTGATCGCTGGGTAATGACTCTGGCTCCACTCCTCATAGGGGAAGCTCAGGCAGCCTACCAGGCTCTTCCAGCAGACGAGGCCATGGACTATCAGAAACTAAAGGCTGCTACTCTGGATCGCCTAGGCCTCACTCCAGAGACCTACCGACAGCGGTTCCGGATAGTCAAATATGCAAACAAAGACAGACCCCGGGTCGTAGCCCACCGCTTAGTAGACTTATGTACCAGGTGGATACAACCAGAGAAGCATACCAAGGTAGAGATCCTTGAACAGTTTGTGCTTGAGCAGTTCATACTGCCCCCCTCC
The DNA here is from genome assembly GCF_040206685.1 of Ascaphus truei. Taxonomy (NCBI): domain Eukaryota; kingdom Metazoa; phylum Chordata; class Amphibia; order Anura; family Ascaphidae; genus Ascaphus; species Ascaphus truei. The sequence goes on from NC_134486.1 coordinate 296,760,260, forward strand.
TCCCGCTCCTGGGTTAAAAGACACGCTGCATTTTCCCTGGATTCAGCGGGCTGCTTGGTGGAAAACTTCCTGGGCGACGACACCCAAGAGGATAGCTGGGAACGGTCTGTGCAAACACCAGTTGCTTCCGGCGGTGATGCTAGAGGCAGGAGAGCAGACAATCGAGGGGTCTACAACCCGCCAGCTCGGGAGATCCAGTCAACCCGATCGGAAGACCCTTTCCCATCTCGGAGGGTTCCTGGTACAAACTCCCGCAGAGACGCCCGTCCCGGGACCGAGGCCATTGGATCACTCAAGGGAGGCCGCCATCCACAGTATTCCCCGAGAACCTGGACTCCTGTCACCCATCTGGTGGAGAGGATACCACCACCAACCAGAAGGGAGGATCCCATCCAACAGCGGAGAGGTCCAAACACCGAGCCCCGTCGAGAGCTTCCGCTGACGACCGAGTTTGCGGACTCTGGAGATGAGGAAATGGACTGTTCATATGGCCGAACCACTGCCACAGCTTGTCTCCGAGGGGACCACAATCCGTGGGTAGTCCCAGCATCTCTGGAGGGGAAAATAGTAAAAGCCATGCTGGACTCGGGATCTGGAAAAACCCTGTTCCTAGAGGGCCTAATTCCAAGCAACAGACTATCCTATGACTCTCCTTGGAATATCGAATGTATCCATGGGGATACAAAGAGATACCCGACGGCGAACGTTTTACTGCGTATCAAGGATCAAGAGACTAGCCTACTAGTGGGAGTTGCTCCTTGGCTACCTGCTCCTGTTCTACTTGGCCGAGACTGGCCCTACTTTGAAACATTGTTGGCCCCTACTCCTACGGAGCCTACTTCTCTGGTACCAGAGAAGCCCGGAGACTTGTTTCCTTTTTCCTCAGACATTTTCCCCCGTAGACACCACGTCCCAAAGACACGTAAACAGAGATGTGCGGAAAAAGAGGACTGGTTAAAAAAGGCTGGGACTCTTGGTAACATTAGTCAGCCCAAAGGACTGCAGGTCATGGCCGGGGATGACCAGGGTGGGGAACAGATAGATACGGGAAATTTGCCAGACCTGGATCTTCCTGACTTCCGTCAGAGGCAGAGGGAAGACCCAGCTCTGGCTTGACAATATGAGAAGGTGGTACAGGTCAACAACAAGATAATGGATGAACAAGGTGTAAGAGTGTTTCCACATTTTGAACTGTTGAATGACATCCTATATCATGTGAATAAGGTTACACAAACAAGGGAGGTCATTCGACAGATGCTAGTCCCTAAGGGGTTAATTAAAACAGTGTTCACCCTAGCCCATACTCTCCCATGGGGTGGTCATTTGGGCAGAGATAAGACCACGGACCGCATCTCGTCCCGGTTTTACTGGCCAGGCATACATGGTGACATCATGAAACTATGTGAGACATGTCCTGAATGCCAGTTAACTAGCCAAAAGGGACAGAAGCCGGCTCCCTTGGTCCCTCTGCCCTTGGTAGCCGTCCCATTCGAGAGAATTGGGGTAGATCTGGTCGGACCTTTAGAACCCTCTGCGAAGGGACATAAATTTATACTCGTTGTTGTAGATTATGCCACCAGATATACTGAGGCCTTCCCTCTGAGATCAGCCACTGCTAAACAGGTTGCCCACAGGCTGTTAGAACTGTTCTGTAGGGTAGGACTTCCCCAAGTAATGTTAACTGACCAGGGAGCAAATTTCATGGCAAAGTTAATGCAGGATGTCCTGAAGTTATTGGAGGTAAAATCCGTCCGGACCTCAGTCTACCATCCTCAGACTGATGGATTGGTAGAGAGGTTTAACCGTACTTTAAAAACCATGCTTAGGAAGTTTGTGGACACTGAAAAGCGAGCTTGGGATGAACTTCTCCCTTTCCTGTTATTTGCGGTACGAGAAGTTCCCCAATCATCCACAGGCTTCTCCCCGTTTGAGCTCCTATATGGACGCCAACCTCGGGGTATTCTCGACCTACTGAAGGAATCCTGGGAGGAGGAGCCCTCCCCCTCCAAGAATACGCTTCAGTATGTCATAGACCTTAGAAACCGCCTAGACATGATAGGTCGGTTTGCTAAGGAAAACCTCAAATCTGCTCAAGAAAGTCAAGAGAGGCAGTACAACCAAAATGCTCGCTTGAGGGTATTCCAACTTGGGGACCAAGTGATGCTACTACTACCGATATCAGAGAGTAAACTCCTTGCGAAGTGGCAGGGTCCTTTCCAAGTTCTCCGCCGCACCGGGGAGGTGAACTATGAGATCTCTCAACCAGATTCCAGGAAGGGTAAACAAATCTACCACGTGAACCTCCTGAAACCCTGGAAAACGATGAGATTGCTGTTCATCCACCCTCGGGAAGGAGAGACGGATTTGGGTCCACAGCTTCCAAAGGGTAGTACGTACAATGACCATCAGGTTCCCATGGGAGCGCAGTTAACAACGGAACAAAGGTCAGACCTACTAGAATTATGTGACCAGTTCCCAGATGTTTTTTCGGAGCTGCCAGGGCAGACTGATTTAGTGTCCCATAGGATTGAGACAGAACCTGGCGTAAAAGTACGGTCCCGTCCCTATAGATTGCCAGAGGGCCGAAAAGACCTGGTAGAGAGGGAGATAATAGACATGTTGGAATTGGGCATGATTGAGGAATCCCACAGCGAATGGTGTAGCCCTATCGTGTTGGTCCCTAAACCAGATGGGAAGGTGAGGTTTTGCGTGGATCTGCGAAAGGTAAATGCTGTATCCAGATTTGATGCATATCCAATGCCTAGGGTGGATGAATTGCTTGACTGTCTTGGTAAAGCAGAGTATATCTCCACCCTAGATCTCACGAAAGGATATTGGCAGATACCTCTAGCGGAAGAATCCAAATGCAAAACTGCCTTCGCCACCCCTCTCGGTTTATACCAATTCGTCACTATGCCATTTGGGTTACATGGGGCTCCAGCCACGTTCCAAAGGTTAATGGACAAGGTACTATGACCCCATAGGGCATATGCCGCGGCCTACTTGGATGACATTGTCATCTATAGCAGACACTGGCAGTCTCATATAAAAAGATTAAGGGCAGTCCTAATGTCCTTAAGAGAAGCAGGGCTCACTGCAAATCCAAAAAAAATGTGCCCTGGGTAAATCCACTACAAAGTACTTGGGCTATGCCGTTTGGGGAGGGATAGTAAGGCCACTAGCTAGCAAGGTGGCCGCCATAAAGGAAGTCCCCACCCCACAGACAAAGACACAGGTCCGCTCCCTTTTGGGGTTAGCAGGGTATTACCGGCGGTTTATCCCCAATTTTTCAGAAATATCTGCACCCCTAACAGATCGGACAAAAAAGAGTGCCCCGACCCAAGTTAAATGGTCTTGCGAGTGCCAAGACGCCTTTGACATGCTAAAAAAGTGCCTTTCAGAGGGCCCCGCTCTTCAGAGCCCAGATTTTAAAGAGCCCTTCATCATCCAGACGGATGCCTCAGAGGTAGGACTGGGAGCAGTGCTGTCTCAGCAATTTGATGGTGTTGAACACCCCATACTGTTTATCAGCCGGAAGCTGTTCCCAAGGGAAGTGAGGTATTCCGTTATTGAGAAGGAGTGCCTCGCTGTAAAATGGGCAATTGAGGCCTTGAGACATTATGTTGCCGGAGTACACTTCACCCTGGTCACTGACCATGCGCCCTTGAAGTGGTTAAACACCATGAAGGACACGAACCCAAGGTTGACCAGGTGGTATATGGCCCTCCCACCCTTCTCTTTTGATATTCATCATAGACCAGGAAAGGACCATGGAAATGCTGATTTTTTGTCAAGAGAAAGAGTGGAGGGTCGGGCTTTAGCCGTGTGGGACACTAGCCACACACAAACAGGGGAGGTATGTTACAGAGTGAAGTCAACTCCTATCAGTTACGCCTGGGAGACATATGTCTGAGTGCTTCATCCAGCACTCATAAGGGTTAACTCAGGTGGAAGTTAGGAAATCAGGAGGCAAGCTGACACCTGTTAGCCAGGAAGGCAGAAAAGGATCTTGTGACTGGCAGTAGCTGGCTCTCTCAGACCAGAGCACATGGATATGTGCTGTTAGCCAGACAGATACATCAAACTGCTTACTGCAACCAAAGTAAGACTTTTTCATTTGTTTTTCTAACTGCTTAAAAGACTCTTATGGTTTGGTTCTGGTTTAGCCAGCCAGCCTGCTAGCTAGGCCTGCTGTGTTAGTCAGCCCTCCCAGTGTGGAGCAGGATTTGTTTGTTTAAAGGGACATTGTACCCGCATGTTATGTTGCTGTGGAGAAATAAAGCCACTGAACGTTTTCATTTACCCTGAAACTACACGTGTGGACTGTTCCCTGACCTCGGCTACAGGCCGTCCTGCCACAGGAATGGATACATTTTGCGGGCTGAGAGTAACGGCAGATGGAGCAGGGAGCTGAGTAAGTGAGGGTGCAGGGGAGCAGTAGCCCCTTGCACTAGGCCAGTTAACCCCATAGGCCCCAGATACAGTTACCCTTGCCCCAGTTTGTTGGTTGCTTCAGGGACAGGCCTTAAGGAAGGAGATCTGCCCCTTTTGCTGTTTAATTAAGTAAGGAGACACTCAGTGGAGCACAGCCTGATTCCTGGGTCTGGGCTCAGACCCTCTATATATAGAGACTATCTTCACGGAGGCCCCGCCAAGCAGTGACTGCGGCCTGCCGGCTGCAGACGGATCCACTCAAGGTGGAGACGATGCAGTGCCTGGTGATATTATCCACGCTGGAATTCACCCCACGCGTAGGAGGACGTCTCGTCAGATCAGGCGGATCCAATCCAGTTGTATTGAGGCAACCGTGGCTGGAGCCCGGGCAGGTATCTATAGTAGTGCACCAACACGTTAAGGGATAGCGCTATCTCCAACATGTTGGGTGGGTTTGGACATAAGGAACATCAGGGAATTGGTGTTCAGCACCCAGGTACTTTGGGGAATATCTATGGTGATGTGTGCACCCGGTGCACTTCCATGTGTGTGTTTATATACATCCTGCTGTGTGGTACAGGGTACCAAGGTTATTAGTAGCAATAGTAAAACAGTTGTTAGCATACACTGTGTGCGTGTCTTATTATTGTGGTTCCTGTAAGAGGACCATCCCACTCAGGTGGGAACCCTTACAGGTGGAGGCGCTGTGTACGAATGATCAGGTAACCCCAGGCTCCCAGTGGCGGAGGTTCAGGCCTTCTGTGAGCCTATCAGGTAACGCACCACACCCGGTAACACAAGTGTAGATTTCCCCACATGGCCTCTATCTGCGATTGGGGGGGGGGGGGGGGAGAAAGGTGTTACACTAGCCAGTGTTATTCTCGGATACTTCACCCTGTTATTTTACCGTAAGTGCTATTTTCAAGTGTTATTTGTGTTACAGTGTTGTGTTTGCCCGAAAGGGAATAAATCTTCAGTTTATTTTATCATTTTGTCCTGTTCAATCAGTGCCCAGTATATTCGGCGTGAATTAGGTCTGGTCTACCGTGACCTTTCGTTTCCATTATTTATGCATTAACAACTATACTCAACAAGCTTGTGTTTCCATCATGGAAATGTTACAAGCCAATAATAAACTTTAAGGACATAGCTATTATTTGACATGGAAAATAATTTTTGGCCAGATTTGTGGAAGAATATACAAATAACAAACATTGGTTAGTAAGATTAATGCTGATATTATTTCATTAATATTAATTAATTGTGAAATATACCCATTACACTTCAGAACAACTATGTAAACAATATGTCCATAGAATTTGCATAAAACGGCTCCAACACTTGGTTTTGCATCTGACTAAAGTCTTATCAATGACTGTTTGTTTTGTGTCTACAGGCACTGTTGGGGACTGGAAAAATGTAATGACTGTGGCACAAAGTGAAAGTTTTGACAAAATATTTCAGGAAAAAATGAAGGATTTGCCATTTGACTTCATCTGGGATAGTCAAGAAAAATCTTTGTGAAGCATTTGTATTTAATGTAATCTCTTTGCTAGTCTCATGTGCTGTATATGTCCTAGGAAAACTCGTTGGACTCTATCCTTGTTTGGATCCTGAAAATGCATCCTTTCACCATTTTGTGGTACTCTATCCTCTCCCCCATACTGTATCACCAGAGAATGGTGCAAAGATTTTTCTATGTCTATATATTACAGAATGTTGCTGTCATGTATTGCATCTTGTCTTCCAATTTCTGTAACCTCCATTTGCATAATCATCCTCTTTAAAAATATATATATATCTTTGATTTCTTTTAGTGTATTTAACCTTTTTTTGGTTTTGTCAATCTTTCTTAATAAAATATGCAGAATCAATAGGCAGTTGTAATTTGACCTTAATTTCCTTAATTACAGTAATCCTATCATCCAAATAATTAAGACATTGGGGCCTATGCAGAGAGCAGCGAATTTTAAAATTGGCGAATTTATTAAAAAGTAGCTTTTTTGGAGAGTTTTATTCTCCATATGCAGAAAAGTGCGAATTCTGCTATGTTTAACATGGATGCGTGTGGCGAGTTTAAATTGGCGAGATGCGCGCTTCAGAAACGTGTAAAAACAAATTCGCGCCTTTTTTTTCCCTTTGCAATGGCCGCGAGCGGCAGCTTCTTGCCAGTTTTTTATGGCGAGGCAAAAAGGAGACAATCGCGCCATTTTATTGGCGCGAACAGCCGCTAGATGCCGTTCGCGCCTCTCTGCATACGGATATTTTTAAAACTGGTGAGATTGAGGTTCTCGCCAGCCGCGAGGCGAGTTTTACAAATAGAAAAGAAAAATTGGCGCGTTTTTCGGAACTCGCCATTTTCTGCTGCTTTCTGCGCGATTTTCTCCAAAAAATGGCGAATTTCGAAATAGCGCTGCTCTCTGCATAGGCCCCATTGTCTGTGTTAGGATATCAGTAACTTAATAATTTTGCATAAGCAATTATCTATGGGATACCAAGTTTTCATAAAACATCTTCCTAATTTTTTTAAGATCTACAGTATTACAGTATTTTTTAAGGGTTACCATATCCCATCCCTTTCTAGTTTCTCCAATGCATCCAAATCGTTAATGCAACTCTAAGCCCTTTCTAGCTTTTCTTGGAAAATTTGGTTTAAATTAGTGCCTCTCAAATTTCTTTTAGAAAATACTGTTTTGCTGTTTTTCCAAAATTGAAATATATTCTAGTTATAAATAAAATAAATAAAAGTTGAAATATATTCTATTTAAAAATAACTAACGACATAAATAAATAATACTCTACCCTATTGCAAGTCTTGTTGTGAATACCAAGTACAGCCACCAACAGAGTAGTGATAAACAGTGAACCAAAGAAACAGGGCACTACTTTGCACAACAAACATATGCCATGAACAATATAATGGCATATAAGACAAATACTATTCGATTCTGGAGGATAGTGAAGATTGGACTTGCAGACAAGTCTGGGGAGGGTAGCAATTAATGGAGGGAAGTTATTATTTCCTAGAAAATTTCTATTTCTCAAAAGTTTGCAATGTGAATTTCCTCTGTCTTATACACCCCAATATTGTTTACTGAATCTGTTTGTTCTATGCAAAGTAGCGCCCTGTTTGGTTCTATGGGATTATTATGCAGTGGGATTCACATATCAATCCTAAAGCCTTTCGGGGTAACTGCATAATATTTAAAAAAAAATAGTTTTTGACAGGACATAAATAAGTAATTGTTACTTTGACTGTCATCATTTTAATGTACACAACAGCTGCATAGACAGTACAGTACTATTATTTACATGCACAATAATATTCCTTTCAATAACAACATTACATAAGCTACAACACATGTGAATTGCAAATATTTTCAGAACATCCCTCATAGGTTCAATGCCGGAATAGGCAGAATGGGTATGGTACATTTCTTTTGTTTTTCTGCATGTCAATTGTATAAACTGCCCCTAGGTGTCAGGCAAAGCCCACTACAACCAGATGGGGAATAAGCTCCTTAAGAAACAGATCTGGATAGAAAAACATGATTTCACTGAGGATTTGGCTTATTTTCTGTATATGGTTATAGATAATCACAAATAAAGATGAGGGGCTAATCTTTAGAGAAGTATTTTCTATAACGTCTTACAGTGTACACAACCCTATACACATTGAAGAGAGATAATACAATTGCTCTTATTCTGCAGGCTGCAATCTGTCGTAGCTTAAACTCAATGAGGCCTTCTGTGCGATAGCGCTGGACTGGCACTACCGCAACCTGCAGAATTAGCACCAAAGAGTTCCTTATCAAGTTAACAATCTAAACTGCAGAGTCATAGAAAGTAATGAATTAGTCTACTATAAATCAATAACATTGTAGATCTGACTACAACACTACCTGGACATGGAGATCTGACCATGTAGGCTGACTTCTGTTTTCTAGAGATGGGCGAACCAGTCAAAATATGTTTCCTGGAATTCCAAGGATTGCTTAGTCAAAATCAGCACCACCCCCACCACAATGCATCTGCGGATTGATTAATAAAAAAGATGAGCAGATTTATTCAACTCTGCCATTGAATACAACGATAGAGAGAGATTTTAGTACAGTAGTGTCTCCAGTTGTACTGTATATAGATCCCCTCAATTGTCCATCCAAATAAATTAGAGAGACATGCCTGTGCTGAAAAAGGAGCACACGTGAGGCACCTAGCTGGGAAATATATGCTATGCCATCCCACAGTTCCTAATATGATTTCCCTAGCAACTATATAGAGTTTGATAAGCCTAAGGCACCAACCTAATGACTGGAATGGTGTCAGACCTAAAGGATTAAAATCCACAACCACTGCTTTTCTATGCTGCGGCTCTTGCAACGTGAGCTAAACCAGTTGATTGGTACATCGCTGTCACATAATACTTTTTAGCTGCTCACTGCTCATACTGTACATAGCTTATCTGCTCTGCTTTTAAAGGAAGCCAGGGGGAAGGAGCTACTACAGGTATGAGCACTCATTTTGGTGTAGCAAGTAAACAAGAAGACAAAGAAAGTCTCCCACAGATCCCTTTTACCACTGCACAAACAGGCTAATGATAAGTAGTAGCAGGGGTGAAATGCTCCCTGACATATATCAAAATAGGCTATGGGGGAGATAACTTGTAATCGCACCCAATTCTAGGAGTGAACAATTACCACTAAAAAGCCTAATTATAGGCAAAAAAATAAACTTTTATTAATATTATATATACACTATAACGATGCAAAAAATCAGTAAGCATTAAAAACATCTAAAACACAAGGTGTGGGTGATCACAGGAGGCTAATTGCTATATATACAGATATATTTGGTTCATAAATTGAACCCTCCTGATAGTGCTGCTCAAAGTACAGGGGAAAAGATATAAAACAGGAGGTAGGTATAGGAGTATCTATAGGTAGGAAGAATGCCAATATTCAAAACCTATAAAATAGCCTCCTCCTAAATCAGATAAGAGGGTGTAACAGTATAGTGTATGGTACAGTCACAGTGAACACAGAGTCCCATATCAGCATACATCAGCAGTGTAGCAATGTTAGAAGTGCCATGATCAGTATAATAGCACTATTGAAGCGATTACTGCCGCCGTCATGGGAGTAAACAGCATCCCACAATAGTAAACCAACAAATGCCAACAATTGCCCTTGCAGAGCAGTATCAAGGGCTACAGCTGACTATACCACAGACTCCGGTATACACCCTCTCCCTCCCCGGTACTGGAGCAGTCTCACCCGTGACTTCCGACGTCAACGCGATGACGTCATCCCGAAGTACGTTTCGCGCTCGGGGCTGGCGCTTTCTCATGGTAGGAGGTAACCTACTGAATAACACTGTCACTCTAAATACCCATAGGACGGGGCGAAGCACAGAATCTCGCCAATCACACAGTGAAACGGTGATTGACAGCCTAAGGGATAGATAATTGTACTCAAGGGGTTTAAAAGGAAATATCATTGACTGAACCCTTATTGTGCTGTGGCTAGGTTCATTGTTATGTACACACAAATGTATTGGATCTATGCAGGAATACACTGCTGTTTGGATCCAAGGTAAAGCACGCCCAAATAGACTAAATGAATACACCTAATTAGATTTATTGGACAAAAGTGCACTCGAAAGGTATAGCTGAAGGTAGTGACCACAAGTCCCTTTATACATAATACCCTGGGGCCAATATCTGAACGCGTAAGTGTGAATACACAGGCGATTCAGGTACATGTGGATGGGTGTAGCTGGAGACAGAGGTCATAGGTCTGAATGGGGGCCACATTTGATGCATGACAGGTAGGTATGGGTAGTGTAGGACTGTGCTGACCTATGTCGTCCGCCCAGTAGGTCAAAACGGACTCTAAAATTATCTGTATACCCGGTTCCCACTTTAAAACACTTAGATAGATAGTTCATATCCTGCTTGATAATATTGTGTTTTACAGGAAGGACTTGTAGATGTAGCCCTCATTGAGACCAGTAGGACTGAGTGTATCAAGTGTGTAAATCCATCTACACTCAGTCTGCAACAGTATCCTGTCCCAGTCACCCTTACGTTGGCCCCAAGGAATATGTTGGATACCAATAAAAATTAGTTGATCACTATTGCCATTGTGTTCGTTTACTACGTGGTGTGTCTGTGGCATTTCGAATGGAACCCAAATGTTCAAGGATTCTCTTTTTAAATTGTCTGAAGGTTTTCCCTACATATAATTTGCTGCAGGCACAAACTATCAGGTAAATCACTCCCTCTGTGCCGCAATTAATGAATTCATTCATTTTAAATGTTCGCTGTTTATTAGAGTCCATGAATTCAGTCCTCTTAGGTACGTATCTGCAAGCCCTGCAACGGCCGCATGCATATGAACCAATGGGTTTCTTGTCAATCCAGGTTGTATGTGGTTTTACTTGAAAATGACTCTTCACTAGGATGTCCTTTAGATTACGGCTTCTCCTACTGGTGAGCTTGGGTGTATTGGATATTGCCCCCTGCAAGTCTCGAGCATCAAGTAGTATATGCCAGTATTTATTAAATATTCTGAAGATTGAACCCCACTGGTCACTAAATGTATCAATAAAGCGGATCGGTTTATATTCATTGAAGTTGTTAGTGTGTGATTTGTCCACTAGGAGTTGTGTCCTATTTGTGTCATTGGCTCGATTATATGCTTTTTTCAGATTAGTCCTTGAGTGTCCACGTTCGATGAATCATTGGGTCATATCCTTGGCCTTATCCTTAAACTCACTTAAGGTTGAACAGTTTCACCTAAGGCGAAGATATTGGCCTGTAGGAATGGCCTTAATTACATGTTTAGGATGTTGACTGTCAGCCCTAAGTAGACTGTTCGTTGCAGTCTGTTTCCTGAAAATCGTGGTATCCAATTTGCCGTTAGTGTCTTTAGTTATGGTAATGTCAAGGAAGTCAAGTTTGGATTCACTTGAGACCAAGGTAAGTCTAAGGTTGTGTAAATTTGAATTTAGTATATCCACAAATTCCCTCAGAGATGTCAGTGTGTTGTGCAGCGAGGCGGTTGTCAACAAATGTCCGATTCTGACCTATTACTTCCTTGGTGATGTAACTGCTTGCCCTGGTGTACAGGAGGGGATTGGTAATCAACAATTAATGCTCTTGATCTTAACTTATACAATTTATAAAATGTTATTCATTCCTGTTCTGTAATTCTATACATTTACTTTTATAGCAATAACAAAGTCCAAATTAGGTCATAAGCTAATTTTTATGAGGTGCCAGTATCTCCTATGAATGGAAATGTCCCGCGTCACGTGATCGGGCTATCTCAATGCATAGGAGATACCGGCACCTCATAACGTGGCCTGTATCTTGGGAAGCAGGTGGTCCCCGGACATAAAACCAACGCGGTTCATCCCCGGAGACCCCCTGCACATCTACAATAGCAATCCTATTGATATGTACACATTTTTTTTTTGCCGCCGAGATTTGTGCAGAGAGAGGCGGATCTCGCTCTCTGCTGACAGATTTCGCCAGCGGAGCCATTCTCGCCAGGGCTCGCCATCTCTCTGCCGGATTCCTCTCACAGATATGGGCACCTTCCTGCATACTGCGAGGGGAATCCACCAAAAACATGGAGAGTTTTAATGTGGAAAACGCTTGTTCCGGTGGGGAGAAGCAGATCAGCGGGCACCACGATGCAGAAAGAATTGAATTATGTATAACGATTCCTTTATTTCGGCATGGATAAAAAGAGGAGGGGAAGCATACCCCTGCATCTCTAACGCGTTTCACCCAGTAATTGGGCTTTCTCTTGATCTGCTTCTTCCCACCGGAACAAGCGTTTTCCACATTGTCTACTACTTCAGCTTTGGAGCACACAGAACCGGTCGTCATATGTGAGTACAATTGCTGCCCCATGAGAGCTGCCCCAGGCACATAGGTTTATTCCGTTCAGAGACTTTGGAGAGGTCTTGGGGGGGGTTCCAGGACTTCCCCCTTACAACTCTGCATATCTCTGCTAGACCTTATGCCATCTAGGGGTTAAATGCTTACAGCCTCAAGCATGCATCATCACACCCTGTGATCCGGTTCAAGTGCAGGAAGACAATTTAATCAAAAAGTGGGTCATTAATATGCTCTGTAGCACTGGTTGATTGGGGGCCTTTACCCCTATATTTTTTGTTCCATGGAGAGTTTTAAGTCTGGCGAATGGCCATTCTCGCAGTTCTCTGCATAGGCCCCTAAGTTTTCACAGCGGTAAAGGAGTATTCTGCATACGGCGAACATAAACGGCAATAATGTGGCGACTATATTGCCGTTGCGGCTTTCATTAAAGTAGCTCTCTGCATAAGCCCCACAGTGTCTTGGTAACCAAAAAAACAACTCTCTCAAATCTCTGTGCGGTATACATGTAGCTCTATCGCCATCTAGGGATCACAGGCCATAATGCACTCTAATTAAATCTCACTATAGAGTATGGGTGCGCAAACTTTTCCGTCTGCGCCCCCCTGCATGCTCTACCCCCCTCTATTCCCCAACATAAGGTAACAGACCTCAAATGAGAAATGTAGAACTTTAAAAGTAAGTATCTCCAGCCAATCCTGGAGTCATCAGCAACCTCATGTGACAAAGAAAAAAGTGTTCCCAATAAAGAAATATTTGCTTATGATTGGTTTAAATCAATGTGGACTACTCTACAAAGTAGTACTGTAGGTGGATCTGGGATTTTGCAAATTATATTGTAAACATAACAAATACATATCCAAAAAGGATAACATTTTTGCAACAATCTCTTGGACACAATTGTTTGATAGAAAACACCTCAAATCCAAAGATTCATTCTTCCTCCTTGGTTGAATAGTATCAAGGAGAAAAATTCATCCACTTTCTCACTGGAGCAATCGTTCTTCCCTATTGCCCCCTTGTTTAAGGGGACCCACTGAATCAATTATCTGGCATTTCAGTGGGTACTACCAAGTGACCCCCGCAACAGCTAACAGTTTGAATTGTGATGTTGGTGCTCCCTAGGTAGGTATATAAACATGAAAACAAACAGAAAAATGTAACCTATTATGCGCACTCTATCAACACCCGGATGGTTAGTGAAAAAATTAAAAACAAACTTTATTGATATCCAATTAAAATAAAGGTCGTTAAAACAAAAATTAAACACAAAAAGTTGATCCTGCTATGTAGACACTATGTTAAGTGTTCAGGGTCCAGCATGCGTGATAGGTTAGTATAGATTCTATCACCTGCAAGGTCATGGGTTTTAATCTCCATGAGCGAGCTCGGTGGAATTTATTGTCCACTATCTTTTTAATGAGTGTAAATAAAATGGTTTGTTGTTTATCAACTAAAGCTGAACTGGTGTCTATATGATAGCAACCCTCTATTCCAAGATTGTGTATATTAAGTCAGATACCTTTGTCAGGTCTGCCTAGTTTTAGCACATAGGTGGGAGCCTACGGTCTCCTACTACTTGGCGCAAGGCATCACACAATAGAAAATGTGACCTGTGCTAAGCATGTGTAGGTGATACTGTATAATAGTGGCTGTACAGTAATAATGTGCAATCTAGGCGCTATCTACTGAATACACTGGGGATGCTAACACCAATTAACATGCAGGCTAGCGATAGGACTGCCAGGTGACACTAATAGCCATCTTGGTAGTGTGGAAACATTCTCTAGTTGCCATGGGGTGGAAAATGCAAGCTGTATAGCCCCCAATCAAGCAGCTAGTGTAAAAGAGATACAGAGTCCACTGGTTGCTGGCAGGTAGGTGAGGGGACATCATGTGTGTCTGATCGCATCATGCATAAAAAAGGAAGCGCAAAAAGAGAAAACACACAATAAGTCAAAATTCATTAAAACTTTTATAAATTGACTAAATAAAATTTACATAATAAAATGGGATCCTCGTAGACCCAAACATCCACAAAACCGAAGCGCTAACGGGGGTTCCACTAATCCAAAACCCACGGCTCAAAAGATGGAAAAATGTCCAATGATGTTGCTAGATGGTCACAACTTACACTGGATCGAGACTGAACCCCATACAAAGCTAGGGGATGACCGCAGCTACCTTGGCTCACGTCGCCACGTGTGCTCTCTGCTGCGTGATGATGTCACCTCTACGTGTTTTGCGTCATATGACACTTCTTCAGGAGTTACCCTAAGGTGTCCGATCGCATGCTTTCAGAACCGGAGTGCCGCCAGGTGAACCAGTGGGCTAGTATGTGTGCAGCCTATAGTGCCCTAAAGTGACCTGCTGAAGCACTCCTGTGTCCGACTGCAGAGTAATCCGAAGTGATAGGATCAGTGTGGGTACCGAGAAGGTAAATACAAAGTCCTTCAAAGTACTTCAAAGTCCACTATAATTACAGAGGGGGTGAATGAAGTGGGTACTTGGCCCAGTGTGGGTAGTTATGCCTCCGGAAAGGTTGCGGAATGAGTTAACCCTTTCATTACCGCTATGGTAATGGGGTTAACCCCTCCTGCTACCCACCGGTAGGCCTAACCACCCACCCTTGGCCAAGTACCACCTTCACCCAATCCCTTTACCCCAATAAACATTAAAATACCTACAACAGTACCTACCAATAAACCCCCCTCCACTCCCCCCGTGGAGTCTCCGTCGGCATCAATCCTGTGCAGTTAAACTAAAATAAAATGCTTTTATGAAGCTTGCAATATCTTTTGCACCAGCCTTTAGCTAGTCTGCAGCACACCCGGCTCTCGGGACACAAACACTACTGCTTGTTATTTCGGACTTGATGTAAACCTTGAATCAGGGGTTTTGTGTGGGAGTAAATCGTCTGTTCCATCTACACTATTGTTGTCTCTTCTTATCTTTTGAGCATACCGGATACGACATTGTCCAAAGTGTGAGAAGGACCTTAGAAGATTTACCTTCTTTTCACCACTGTTACAACTCTATGTAGTTTTTATTTTTGTACAGCCATTATTTTTGTACTCATTGTTTAGAGATAATGTATATGTTTGGATTAGACTTGCTAAACAGTCTAAAAAAGGGTTGAGTGGAGGCATATTTTGGATTTATTATGCACTAATCACTGCTACTATATTTTACTGTAATCACTGCTATCAATGTGCCTTATTATCACTGAGTGCTAGAGCGCCACAAAGTGTTTTCTTGTGTACATTCTTACTGTAGTTTGCTAGCAGCCTGCATACGGTTTTCTAAGGCTGCAAATTGTTATAATACTGTGAGGACCAGGGTTTTTTTTTTTACAGCCTGGTCACCAATTTCATTTAAGGATTTAATAATAAAAGGTCAATTTTAACAAGCAAGATAATTATATAATTACAGCGCAATCATTCAATATCCTCCACCTTATTATAGTAAACACTGTACATATGTACAGTATATATTTTCACCATTGTTTGGAGTACACTAAATGCAAAAGGGATTACTTTCTTCTCTTCTCAGCTTTGTCTTTTTCTAAATGATCTAATCCCTAAGTAGCATCCAACAACAAGGAGACATTTGTTTCCTAAAATATCAAAGCAGTCATTTCGAGCAAAGTACTTTGTTTCTCTGTTATTTGCTTTACATGAGAGCTGAGGAACAAGATGGCAGGCTTTTATTTTGAAACCATTAATTGTTTTCTTTATGGATAGATGCATCACTATTCTGTGCTTTCTTATCAGGGAACTATTGATTCTTAGTTAACTCTTCCTTGCACAAGCTGGTTGTGTTGGCTCCATAAAGAATTTTTGGCACTTGTGCAGACACAGGCTATTTAAAAAGTACTTTGAACCTTCAATTTAAAACATTTTGTTTTGTGACCTGAGTTGCCCTTTAGATCACTGTAACACCACAATACATATTTTATCCAACAAGTCAAGAACGAATTACTCTTTAGTTAAATATTAATTCCTGCATGAACTACTGCACATTTAAAAGCCGTCTTATAAACAGACTGGGATTTTCAACAAGTGAACAGTGAATATTTTTGTATCATTCAATAATTGATCAACGCACGCATTATTTTGCAGTAGTTTTCTAATATTTGTGGAAATCCTTTATTTTTTTTTTCACTTCCAAAAAGCAAGCAGTATAATCATAATCAACAGATAACGAGAGAGGAAGAGAAAGAGAGAGGAAGAGAAAAGTCCAGATAAATCATAAAAGGTAGGTCTCACAATCCCTAGGGGAAAATCAAAAAGACAAGGGGTAACAACAGACTGTTACAGATATAGGGGTGTATGCAGTAAGTGCCGGGGGAAAAAAATTGCCAGGCTGTTTAAATCGTCAGTTTTGACAGCGTTGCTATCATGTTATGCAGAAAGCTTAGAATAATTGTGATAGCAATATTTGCAAAACTGGCAAGTAGCCGGCGACGTGATTATCGCCCCCATAAAAAGGCCTTACCCGGCCATTTCTTTCATCTGCAGAGAGAGCTGCTCAGAGAGAGCCGCCTCTCCGTGCTCAAATGTCGCCCGAAATGAATGTTTTTTTAATATATATTTTATTACTAATGTAGATTAACAGGGGGTTTCCGGAGCACAACCGTTGATTTCAGGTCCAGGGACCCCTGCTTCCCGAAATACAGGCCCCGTTATGGGGTGCTGGTAACTCCTATGTATTTTATTCCCACAGTCAGGTGACATTTAAATGCAAAGGAGATACTGTACCAGCACCCCTGAATCTTGGGATGCAGGGGGTCCCCGGACCTCACATCAACGCGGTTCTGCTCTGGAGACCCCCTGCTCATCCACACTAGTAATAAAATTTATATTAAAAAACATTCATTTTGGGTGAGATTTGAGCAGGGAGAGGCGGCTCCCCGTAGGTATCTGGGGGCCCTTGGTTAATCCCTGCGGGTGTCTGGGGGTCCTCAGGTGGTGCCCGCGGGTGTCTGGGGGCCATCGGGTGGTCCTCGCTGGCCTGCGGTACCAATCCCGTGTACAACATTTTGTTTTCAACATATTTAAATAAATACCGCCCCCCCCCTCTTCCCCCAAAACATACACTTCTGTAATGGGCAAGATAACTATTATCCAGATATGGATAATAGCTCATTTGCCCATTATTAAATAAAACATTAGCCAGCCTGCATAAATAAACCTTTCTACTTACCACTGCCATCATGAAGGGTGTCCTCATCAGCATACTGCAGGTCCATGTCCTCTGATGCCAGCAAAAATACATGAAAAAAAAATACAATATAATGGGCCCTAACCCCTTAATCACCTTAGTGGTTAATAACCGCTATAGTAATTATGGGTTTAACCCACCCTCCCCCGCAACCCACACGGGAGGCCAATCTACCTACCCAGCGACCACAATATGCACCCAGTACCCATTGATTAGCATTGTAGTACATCATACCCATATAATATGGGCATGATATTTATTTATTTATTTATAAAATATTTTACCAGGAAGTAATACATTGAGAGTTACCTCTCGTTTTCAAGTATGTCCTGGGCACAGAGTAAAACAAATAATACATGGTTACAAGTACAGTTACATGAATGAACAAGGTATACATTATATACAAGACATTGCATGCACAGTTACAGGTAATATATATTATGGGCGTATGAAACAGTTACAGACCAGATTAAAGTGTGAGACAGCCTTAGATTTGAAAGAACTTAAGCTGGTGGTGGATATGAGAGTCTCTGGTAGGTTGTTCCAGTTTTGGGGTGCACGGAAGGAGAAGGAGGAACGTCCGGATACTTTGTTGAGCCTTGGGACCATGAATAGTCTTTTGGAGTCTGATCTCAGGTGAAAGGTGCTGCATGTGGTAGGGGTGAGGAGCTTGTTCAGGTAACTGGGTAGCTTGCTCAGAAAGTATTTGAGGGTGAGACAGGAAAGGTGAACTTTGCGCCTAGACTCTAGTGATGACCAATCTAGTTCTTTGAGCATTTCGCAGTGATGTGTGCTGTAGTTGCATTGGAGAACAAAATGACAAATTGAATTGTAGAGGGTGTCAAGTTTGCTAAGGTGGGTTTGAGGAGCCGAGCCATATACTATGTCTCCATAGTCAATAATTGGCATTAGCTTCTGCTGTGCAATACGCTTTCTGACCAGGAGACATAGGGAGGATTTGTTCCTGTAAAGTACCCCTAGTTTGGCATAGGTCTTGGTTGTCAGGGTTTCAATGTGCATCCCGAATGTTAAGTGGGAGTCAAACCATAAGCCCAGATATTTAAAACTAGTGACAGTTGTTAGGGTGGTGTTAGCGTTGGTTCTAATCAGGAGCTCAGTCACTGGAAGCTTTACAAATTTAGTCTTGGTCCCAAATACCATTGTTACAGTCTTGTCAGTGTTTAAAAACAGTTTGTTTTGGGAAATCCAGTTTTCGAGTCTCAAAAAGTCAGACTGAAGTATGTGTTGAAGGTCAGAGAGGCTATGGCTGTGTGCATATAGGATTGTGTCATCTGCATACATGTGTATTGAGGCTTCCTTACAAGCTGTGGGAATATCATTAATGAACACTGAGAAGAGTAAGGGCCCCAGAACAGAGCTTTGCGGGACACCACAGGTGATATCCAGGGGGTTGGAGTTAGAGCCTGAGATGGACACATGTTGGGATCTTCCTGATAGGTAGGAATGAAACCAGTTTAAAGCATGTTTCCCTATTCCAGAGCTCTGGAGTTTGTTAAGCAGGATAACATGATCAACTGTGTCAAAAACCTTTGCAAAATCTAGGAATACTGCACCAGTGAGTTGTCCCCGTTCCATTCCACACTGGATTTCATTGCAAACTTTTAGCAGGGTAGTTACAGTGGAGTGTTTGGGATGAAACCCAGACTGGAATTGGCTAGGGAAATTTGTCTTGGTGTAGAAATCGCTTAATTGGGAGTGGACACATTTTTCCATAACTTTGGATAGAATTGGGAGAAGTGAGATTGGCCTGTAGTTTGAGACAGTGTTTTTGAAGATTGGGACAACTCTGGCAGTTTTCCAGGTCTTAGGGATATGGCCTGCAGACAGGATAGAGTTGACTATGGACGCAATTGGTTTGGCAATGGCTGGGGCACCAAGTCGTAGGAACCTAGATTGTAGTAAGTCGGGTCCACATTGGCTGCTTAGTTTTAGTTTGAGGAGCGCTTGTGTAATCTCCTCTTCAGATACTGGGCTAAATTGAAAATTGTGGACAGTGTTGGGAGGGGGTGGGACTGTTGGGATACTCCCAGGATGAGATTCATGTTTGGGGTTTGTACTGCGTTTCGCTAATAAGTTAGTGGCACACCCCACAAAGTAATCATTGAATGCATTTGCAATGTCAGTGGGGGTTGTCAGAGTAATATCCCCCTTAGTGATATTACGTGGTTGTTGATGGTTAGCAGGCAGGAATATATGGTTGATAACCTTCCAGAAGTTAGCTGGGTTTGATGTATTTTGGTGGAGATTGTCAGAGTAATATTGTGCTTTTGCATGCCTTGTTTGCCTTGTGCACATGTGCCGCATGCATCTGTAGTGATTGAGATCCTTGGTAGTGCCAGTTACTTTGTAGCTTTTCCACAAGGCATCCCTGAACTGGTAGAGTGCTATAAGGTCAGGTGTAACCCATGGAAGGTGGGCCCCCCGTACCCTTATTTTGCGTAGTGGAGCATGGGTATCGCAGAGTTTTAAGAACTTGGATTGGAAATAATCGAGCGCAGAATCGGGGTCGGGCAGTTGATAAGGTCATCCAGAAACTGTTGTGGGTTAAAGTTTTTAAATGTTCTAGTGAGGAGAACTTTAGGGCTTGAATGGGGCGGTTTAATTTTTCTTACACAGTACACTATTGCATGGTCACTAAAAATATCAGGAAGGATGCCAGAGGATTGGATTCTGCTGGGGTTTGAGGAGAGAATCCAGTCTAGCAAGGAATGGTTATGCGATTTCAGGTTTATCCGTGTGGGTTGGGAAATGAGTTGTGATAGGTTAAGTGACTTGAGTTGTATCTGGATTATGTGGCTTTTAGGGTCAACCCAATTGAAGTTGAAATCCCCAAGAACTAGCAGCTCACTCTTCTCATTCAGAGAGGAAATGGAGCCTAGAAATTGGGTGATATCAGTCAAGGATTGTAGAGGGGTTTTAGGGGGGCGGTAGATGCCAGCAAGCAAGATGGGCTTAGAAAAGGGGAGGCAGATTTTGCCAACTAGAGTTTCAAAAGAGGGTGGACTTGGTGGGCAATTTAACAGTGTAAATTGTAAGGTGTCTGCAATATAAAATAACACCCCTCCTCCTCTCTTTGACCTATCTTTCCTAAAAATGGAGTATCCCTGAATGGCAATATTTGCATCAGGGGTTTTAGGGGATAGCCATGTTTCTGTAAGAACGATGGCTTTGGGTTTATGCATAAGGCACCATGCCCTTAGTTCATCCAGTTTGGGCAGCAGGCTCCGGATGTTTATATGGGCGACAGATAGCCCTTTTTGGAATTTAAATGTGGAATTCTCAGGGGCATGGGACAGAGCTGAAATGGGAGGACCTGGGTTAGTTTCAATATCACCTGCTAAAGAGAGTAATAGTATGAGTAGAAATTTGGGTAGTTGTTTGCAAGTTGTAAATTTGTGGTGTTTGCCATTTGAGTGAGCAGTGGTTGGTGTGCTGGTTTTTAGAGTTCTCCACCAACATTCAGTAGATAGTGAAAGGCTTTTGAGTAGTCCAGGGTGTATGGTGATGTTGGGTGTGGGCCAGGATGGAGGAGTTTGTAGTGGATAGAGGGAGTAACATCTCCATGAGGCCAGGAGAAAGAAAAAAGTTAAAATACATAGCAGGTTCATGATGCCAGAGGTAGGCAGTGCTGCAAGGAGCTGTTGTGAGCAGAGTGAGTGTGAGCAGACTAACAGCAGGTGTGTGCCTGTTCCTTGTCAAATGTTTAGCTGTATTGCAATGCTAGAGTCAGTTCAGGGTTTCAGTGTATTGTGCAGTCAGTTTTGGGAGAGACTGCAGTAAATAAGTTGTAAAGGGGTGGGGGGTTGAAATAGGCAGGTTAGCAAGCATGGGATCATAGTGTGATCTGAATAGCTTACCGTTTGTTGTCTTGAGTTAAGAGTTTGCAGAAAGAAGCAGTCCCCAGTCACCTCTAGTCAAACTGTAGTCTAACTGTATTTATCACTTAAAAACCTCACTTTAAATGCCTCAATGTCTAATGCCAATTGCAGTTCCTGCAGATTGCAGGAAAGGTGTTTGTTATATACAGCTAAAACAGTCACATGACCCTCCCCCTCCCCAGTCAGTCAGCTTGTTCTATTTGGTCAATTAACAGCACAGAGTTAAGAGGGGAAAAAAAATCTTTTTACATTCAAACATACTAACTTATATCAATTCTACAAGGCCAGATTCAGTCTTTTACACAGGGTTTCAATATCAGGAACATACTTATATCAATTCTACAAGGCCAGATTCAGTCTTTTACATAGGGTTTCAACATCAGGAACATACTTATATCAATTCTACAAGGCCAGATTCAGTCTTTTACACAGGGTTTCAACATCAGGAACATACTTATATCAATTCTACAAGGCCAGATTCAGTCTTTTACACAGGGTTTCAACATCAGGAACATACTTATATCAATTCTACAAGGCCAGATTCAGTCTTTTACACAGGGTTTCAACATCAGGAACATACTTATATCAATTCTACAAGGCCAGATTCAGTCTTTTACACAGGGTTTCAACATTAGGAACATACTTATATCAATTCTACAAGGCCAGATTCAGTCTTTTACACAGGGTTTCAACATCAGGAACATACTTATATCAATTCTACAAGGCCAGATTCAGTTTTTTACACAGGGTTTCAACTTCAGGAACATACTTATATCAATTCTACAAGGCCAGATTCAGTCTTTTACACAGGGTTTCAACATCAGGAACATACTTATATCAATTCTACAAATCCAGATTCAGTCTTTTACACAGGGTTTCAACATCAGGAACATACTTATATCAATTCTACAAGGCCAGATTCAGTCTTTTACACAGGGTTTCAACATCAGGAACATACTTATATCAATTCTACAAGGCCAGATTCAGTCTTTTACACAGGGTTTCAACATCAGGAACATACTTATATCAATTCTACAAGGCCAGATTCAGTCTTTTACACAGGGTTTCAATATCAGGAACATACTTATATCAATTCTACAAGGCCAGATTCAGTCTTTTACACAGGGTTTCAACATCAGGAACACACTTATATCAATTCTACAAGGCCAGATTCAGTCTTTTACACAGGGTTTCAACATCAGGAATATACTTATATCAATTCTACAAGGCCAGATTCAGTCTTTTACACAGGGTTTCAACATCAGGAACATATTTATATCAATTCTACAAGGCCAGATTCAGTCTTTTACACAGAGTTTCAACATCAGGAACATACTTATATCAATTCTACAAGGCCAGATTCAGTCTTTTACACAGGGTTTCAACATCAGGAACATACTTATATCAATTCTACAAGGCCAGATTCAGTCTTTTACACAGGGTTTCAACATCAGGAACATACTTATATCAATTCTAAAAGGCCAGATTCAGTCTTTTACACAGGGTTTCAACATCAGGAACATACTTATATCAATTCTACAAGGCCAGGTTCAGTCTTTTACACAGGGTTTCAACATCAGGAACATACTTATATCAATTCTACAAGGCCAGGTTCAGTCTTTAACACAGGGTTTCAACATCAGGAACATACTTATATCAATTCTAAAAGGCCAGATTCAGTCTTTTACACAGGGTTTCAACATCAGGAACATACTTATATCAATTCTACAAGGCCAGGTTCAGTTTTTTACACAGGGTTTCAACATCAGGAACATACTTATATCAATTCTACAAGGCCAGGTTCAGTCTTTAACACAGGGTTTCAACATCAGGAACATACTTATATCAATTCTAAAAAGCCAGATTCAGTCTTTTACACAGGGTTTCAACATCAGGAACATACTTATATCAATTCTACAAGGCCAGATTCAGTCTTTTACACAGGGTTTCAACATCAGTAACACACTTATATCAATTCTACAAGGCCAGATTCAGTCTTTTACACAGGGTTTCAACATCAGGAACACACTTATATCAATTCTACAAGGCCAGATTCAGTCTTTTACACAGGGTTTCAACATCAGGAACACACTTATATCAATTCTACAAGGCCAGATTCAGTCTTTTACACAGGGTTTCAACATCAGTAACACACTTATATCAATTCTACAAGGCCAGATTCAGTCTTTTACACAGGGTTTCAACATCAGGAACATACTTATATCAATTCTACAAGGCCAGATTCAGTCTTTTACACAGGGTTTCAACATCAGGAACACACTTATATCAATTCTACAAGGCCAGATTCAGTCTTTTACACAGGGTTTCAACATCAGGAACATACTTATATCAATTCTACAAGGCCAGATTCAGTCTTTTACACAGGGTTTCAACATCAGGAACATACTTATATCAATTCTACAAGGCCAGATTCAGTCTTTTACACAGGGTTTCAACATCAGGAACACACTTATATCAATTCTACAAGGCCAGATTCAGTCTTTTACACAGGGTTTCAACATCAGGAACATACTTATATCAATTCTACAAGGCCAGATTCAGTCTTTTACACAGGGTTTCAACATCAGGAACATATTTATATCAATTCTACAAGGCCAGATTCAGTCTTTTACACAGAGTTTCAACATCAGGAACATACTTATATCAATTCTACAAGGCCAGATTCAGTCTTTTACACAGGGTTTCAACATCAGGAACATACTTATATCAATTCTACAAGGCCAGATTCAGTCTTTTACACAGGGTTTCAACATCAGTAACACACTTATATCAATTCTACAAGGCCAGATTCAGTCTTTTACATAGGGTTTCAACATCAGGAACACACTTATATCAATTCTACAAGGCCAGATTCAGTCTTTTACACAGGGTTTCAACATCAGGAACATACTTATATCAATTCTACAAGGCCAGATTCAGTCTTTTACACAGGGTTTCAACATCAGGAACATACTTATATCAATTCTACAAGGCCAGATTCAGTCTTTTACACAGGGTTTCAACATCAGGAACACACTTATATCAATTCTACAAGGCCAGATTCAGTCTTTTACACAGGGTTTCAACATCAGGAACATACTTATATCAATTCTACAAGGCCAGATTCAGTCTTTTACACAGGGTTTCAACATCAGGAACATATTTATATCAATTCTACAAGGCCAGATTCAGTCTTTTACACAGAGTTTCAACATCAGGAACATACTTATATCAATTCTACAAGGCCAGATTCAGTCTTTTACACAGGGTTTCAACATCAGGAACATACTTATATCAATTCTACAAGGCCAGATTCAGTCTTTTACACAGGGTTTCAACATCAGGAACACACTTATATCAATTCTACAAGGCCAGATTCAGTCTTTTACACAGGGTTTCAACATCAGGAACATACTTATATCAATTCTACAAGGCCAGATTCAGTCTTTTACACAGGGTTTCAACATCAGGAACACACTTATATCAATTCTACAAGGCCAGATTCAGTCTTTTACACAGGGTTTCAACATCAGGAACATACTTATATCAATTCTACAAGGCCAGATTCACTCTTTTACACAGGGTTTCAACATCAGGAACATACTTATATCAATTCTACAAGGCCAGATTCAGTCTTTTACACAGGGTTTCAACATCAGGAACACACTTATATCAATTCTACAAGGCCAGATTCAGTTTTTTACACAGGGTTTCAACATCAGGAACATACTTATATCAATTCTACAAGGCCAGATTCAGTCTTATACACAGGGTTTCAACATCAGGAACATATTTATATCAATTCTACAAGGCCAGATTCAGTCTTTTACACAGAGTTTCAACATCAGGAACATACTTATATCAATTCTACAAGGCCAGATTCAGTCTTTTACACAGGGTTTCAACATCAGGAACATACTTATATCAATTCTACAAGGCCAGATTCAGTCTTTTACACAGGGTTTCAACATCAGGAACATACTTATATCAATTCTACAAGGCCAGATTCAGTCTTTTACACAGGGTTTCAACATCAGGAACATACTTATATCAATTCTACAAGGCCAGATTCAGTCTTTTACACAGGGTTTCAACATCAGGAACATACTTATATCAATTCTACAAGGCCAGGTTCAGTCTTTTACACAGGGTTTCAACATCAGGAACATACTTATATCAATTCTACAAGGCCAGGTTCAGTCTTTTACACAGGGTTTCAACATCAGGAACATACTTATATCAATTCTACAAGGCCAGATTCAGTCTTTTACACAGGGTTTCAACATCAGGAACATACTTATATCAATTCTACAAGGCCAGATTCAGTCTTTTACACAGGGTTTCAACATCAGGAACACACTTATATCAATTCTACAAAGCCAGATTCAGTCTTTTACACAGGGTTTCAACATCAGGAACATACTTATATCAATTCTACAAAGCCAGATTCAGTCTTTTACACAGGGTTTCAACATCAGGAACATACTTATATTAATTCTACAAGGCCAGATTCAGTCTTTTACACAGGGTTTCAACATCAGTAACACACTTATATCAATTCTACAAGGCCAGATTCAGTCTTTTACACAGGGTTTCAACATCAGTAACACACTTATATCAATTCTACAAGGCCAGATTCAGTCTTTTACACAGGGTTTCAACATCAGGAACATACTTATATCAATTCTACAAGGCCAGATTCAGTCTTTTACACAGGGTTTCAACATCAGGAACATACTTATATCAATTCTACAAGGCCAGATTCAGTTTTTTACACAGGGTTTCAACTTCAGGAACATACTTATATCAATTCTACAAGGCCAGATTCAGTCTTTTACACTGGGTTTCAACATCAGGAACATACTTATATCAATTCTACAAGGCCAGATTCAGTCTTTTACACAGGGTTTCAACATCAGGAACATACTTATATCAATTCTACAAGGCCAGATTCAGTCTTTTACACAGGGTTTCAACATCAGGAACATACTTATATCAATTCTACAAGGCCAGATTCAGTCTTTTACACAGGGTTTCAACATCAGGAACACACTTATATCAATTCTACAAGGCCAGATTCAGTCTTTTACACAGGGTTTCAACATCAGGAACATACTTATATCAATTCTACAAGGCCAGATTCAGTCTTATACACAGGGTTTCAACATCAGGAACATATTTATATCAATTCTACAAGGCCAGATTCAGTCTTTTACACAGAGTTTCAACATCAGGGACATACTTATATCAATTCTACAAGGCCAGATTCAGTCTTTTACACAGGGTTTCAACATCAGGAACATACTTATATCAATTCTACAAGGCCAGATTCAGTCTTTTACACAGGGTTTCAACATCAGGAACATACTTATATCAATTCTACAAGGCCAGATTCAGTCTTTTACACAGGGTTTCAACATCAGGAACATACTTATATCAATTCTACAAGGCCAGATTCAGTCTTTTACACAGGGTTTCAACATCAGGAACATACTTATATCAATTCTACAAGGCCAGGTTCAGTCTTTTACACAGGGTTTCAACATCAGGAACATACTTATATCAATTCTACAAGGCCAGGTTCAGTCTTTTACACAGGGTTTCAACATCAGGAACATACTTATATCAATTCTACAAGGCCAGATTCAGTCTTTTACACAGGGTTTCAACATCAGGAACATACTTATATCAATTCTACAAGGCCAGATTCAGTCTTTTACACAGGGTTTCAACATCAGGAACACACTTATATCAATTCTACAAAGCCAGATTCAGTCTTTTACACAGGGTTTCAACATCAGGAACATACTTATATCAATTCTACAAAGCCAGATTCAGTCTTTTACACAGGGTTTCAACATCAGGAACATACTTATATTAATTCTACAAGGCCAGATTCAGTCTTTTACACAGGGTTTCAACATCAGGAACATACTTATATCAATTCTACAAGGCCAGATTCAGTTTTTTACACAGGGTTTCAACTTCAGGAACATACTTATATCAATTCTACAAGGCCAGATTCAGTCTTTTACACTGGGTTTCAACATCAGGAACATACTTATATCAATTCTACAAGGCCAGATTCAGTCTTTTACACAGGGTTTCAACATCAGGAACATACTTATATCAATTCTACAAGGCCAGATTCAGTCTTTTACACAGGGTTTCAACATCAGGAACATACTTATATCAATTCTACAAGGCCAGATGCAGTCTTTTACACAGGGTTTCAACATCAGTAACACACTTATATCAATTCTACAAGGCCAGATTCAGTCTTTTACACAGGGTTTCAACATCAGGAACACACTTATATCAATTCTACAAGGCCAGATTCAGTCTTTTACACAGGGTTTCAACATCAGGAACATACTTATATCAATTCTACAAGGCCAGATTCAGTCTTTTACACAGGGTTTCAACATCAGGAACACACTTATATCAATTCTACAAGGCCAGATTCAGTCTTTTACACAGGGTTTCAACATCAGGAACATACTTATATCAATTCTACAAGGCCAGATTCAGTCTTTTACACAGGGTTTCAACATCAGGAACATATTTATATCAATTCTACAAGGCCAGATTCAGTCTTTTACACAGGGTTTCAACATCAGGAACATACTTATATCAATTCTACAAGGCCAGATTCAGTCTTTTACACAGGGTTTCAACATCAGGAACATACTTATATCAATTCTACAAGGCCAGATTCAGTCTTTTACACAGGGTTTCAACATCAGGAACATACTTATATCAATTCTACAAGGCCAGATTCAGTCTTTTACACAGGGTTTCAACATCAGGAACATACTTATATCAATTCTACAAGGCCAGATTCAGTCTTTTACACAGGGTTTCAACATCAGGAACATACTTATATCAATTCTACAAGGCCAGGTTCAGTCTTTTACACAGGGTTTCAACATCAGGAACATACTTATATCAATTCTACAAGGCCAGGTTCAGTCTTTTACACAGGGTTTCAACATCAGGAACATATTTATATCAATTCTACAAGGCCAGATTCAGTCTTTTACACAGGGTTTCAACATCAGGAACATACTTATATCAATTCTACAAGGCCAGATTCAGTCTTTTACACAGGGTTTCAACATCAGGAACACACTTATATCAATTCTACAAAGCCAGATTCAGTCTTTTACACAGGGTTTCAACATCAGGAACATACTTATATCAATTCTACAAAGCCAGATTCAGTCTTTTACACAGGTTTTCAACATCAGGAACATACTTATATTAATTCTACAAGGCCAGATTCAGTCTTTTACACAGGGTTTCAACATCAGTAACACACTTATATCAATTCTACAAGGCCAGATTCAGTCTTTTACACAGGGTTTCAACATCAGTAACACACTTATATCAATTCTACAAGGCCAGATTCAGTCTTTTACACAGGGTTTCAACATCAGGAACATACTTATATCAATTCTACAAGGCCAGATTCAGTTTTTTACACAGGGTTTCAACTTCAGGAACATACAGTAGCGACATCTTTTATTCGAGTAAATGCCGGCGGCATGCCGGGATCTACCCCAGCTGCCGCCAGTCAGAAACGCGCGCCGCCGCGTTTCCCCCACGCACCCCCCCTCCACATCGCGCGCAATTACCCCCCCAAAGACACCCCGAACCCGGCTTCTACTCTGCCCCTCTGCTTCCCCGCACCCCCGCTTACCTAGATTTGAACTCCAGGGGTGTCGGGGAAGCCTGGGGAAGCCGGGGAAGACGGGGAAGCCGGGCGCGCTTGTGACCGTGACGTCACAGTGCGCCGCCACGCGCCGCGGCTACCCGCTTCCCAGCCTCATTCAGCCAGCGGCATTTGCTCGAATAAGAGCTGCCGCTGCTGTACTTATATCAATTCTACAAGGCCAGATTCAGTCTTTTACACTGGGTTTCAACATCAGGAACATACTTATATCAATTCTACAAGGCCAGATTCAGTCTTTTACACAGGGTTTCAACATCAGGAACATACTTATATCAATTCTACAAGGCCAGATTCAGTCTTTTACACAGGGTTTCAACATCAGGAACATACTTATATCAATTCTACAAGGCCAGATTCAGTCTTTTACACAGGGTTTCAACATCAGGAACATACTTATATCAATTCTACAAGGCCAGATTCAGTCTTTTACACAGGGTTTCAACATCAGGAACATACTTATATCAATTCTACAAGGCCAGATTCAGTCTTTTACACAGGGTTTCAACATCAGGAACATACTTATATCAATTCTACAAGGCCAGATTCAGTCTTTTACACAGGGTTTCAACATCAGGAACATACTTATATCAATTCTACAAGGCCAGATTCATTTTTTTACACAGGGTTTCAACATCAGGAACACACTTATATCAATTCTACAAGGCCAGATTCAGTCTTTTACACAGGGTTTCAACATCAGGAACATACTTATATCAATTCTACAAGGCCAGATTCAGTTTTTTACACAGGGTTTCAACTTCAGGAACATACTTATATCAATTCTACAAGGCCAGATTCAGTCTTTTACACTGGGTTTCAACATCAGGAACATACTTATATCAATTCTACAAGGCCAGATTCAGTCTTTTACACAGGGTTTCAACATCAGGAACATACTTATATCAATTCTACAAGGCCAGATTCAGTCTTTTACACAGGGTTTCAACATCAGGAACATACTTATATCAATTCTACAAGGCCAGATTCAGTCTTTTACACAGGGTTTCAACATCAGGAACATACTTATATCAATTCTACAAGGCCAGATTCAGTCTTTTACACAGGGTTTCAACATCAGGAACATACTTATATCAATTCTACAAAGCCAGATTCAGTCTTTTACACAGGGTTTCAACATCAGGAACATACTTATATTAATTCTACAAGGCCAGATTCAGTCTTTTACACAGGGTTTCAACATCAGGAACATACTTATATCAATTCTACAAGGCCAGATTCAGTTTTTTACACAGGGTTTCAACTTCAGGAACATACTTATATCAATTCTACAAGGCCAGATTCAGTCTTTTACACAGGGTTTCAACATCAGGAACATACTTATATCAATTCTACAAGGCCAGATTCAGTCTTTTACACAGGGTTTCAACATCAGGAACATACTTATATCAATTCTACAAGGCCAGATGCAGTCTTTTACACAGGGTTTCAACATCAGTAACACACTTATATCAATTCTACAAGGCCAGATTCAGTCTTTTACACAGGGTTTCAACATCAGGAACACACTTATATCAATTCTACAAGGCCAGATTCAGTCTTTTACACAGGGTTTCAACATCAGGAACACACTTATATCAATTCTACAAGGCCAGATTCAGTCTTTTACACAGGGTTTCAACATCAGGAACACACTTATATCAATTCTACAAGGCCAGATTCAGTCTTTTACACAGGGTTTCAACATCAGGAACATACTTATATCAATTCTACAAGGCCAGATTCAGTCTTTTACACAGGGTTTCAACATCAGGAACATATTTATATCAATTCTACAAGGCCAGATTCAGTCTTTTACACAGGGTTTCAACATCAGGAACATACTTATATCAATTCTACAAGGCCAGATTCAGTCTTTTACACAGGGTTTCAACATCAGGAACATACTTATATCAATTCTACAAGGCCAGATTCAGTCTTTTACACAGGGTTTCAACATCAGGAACATACTTATATCAATTCTACAAGGCCAGATTCAGTCTTTTACACAGGGTTTCAACATCAGGAACATACTTATATCAATTCTACAAGGCCAGATTCAGTCTTTTACACAGGGTTTCAACATCAGGAACACACTTATATCAATTCTACAAGGCCAGATTCAGTCTTTTACACAGGGTTTCAACATCAGGAACATACTTATATCAATTCTACAAGGCCAGATTCAGTCTTATACACAGGGTTTCAACATCAGGAACATATTTATATCAATTCTACAAGGCCAGATTCAGTCTTTTACACAGAGTTTCAACATCAGGGACATACTTATATCAATTCTACAAGGCCAGATTCAGTCTTTTACACAGGGTTTCAACATCAGGAACATACTTATATCAATTCTACAAGGCCAGATTCAGTCTTTTACACAGGGTTTCAACATCAGGAACATACTTATATCAATTCTACAAGGCCAGATTCAGTCTTTTACACAGGGTTTCAACATCAGGAACATACTTATATCAATTCTACAAGGCCAGATTCAGTCTTTTACACAGGGTTTCAACATCAGGAACATACTTATATCAATTCTACAAGGCCAGGTTCAGTCTTTTACACAGGGTTTCAACATCAGGAACATACTTATATCAATTCTACAAGGCCAGGTTCAGTCTTTTACACAGGGTTTCAACATCAGGAACATACTTATATCAATTCTACAAGGCCAGATTCAGTCTTTTACACAGGGTTTCAACATCAGGAACATACTTATATCAATTCTACAAGGCCAGATTCAGTCTTTTACACAGGGTTTCAACATCAGGAACACACTTATATCAATTCTACAAAGCCAGATTCAGTCTTTTACACAGGGTTTCAACATCAGGAACATACTTATATCAATTCTACAAAGCCAGATTCAGTCTTTTACACAGGGTTTCAACATCAGGAACATACTTATATTAATTCTACAAGGCCAGATTCAGTCTTTTACACAGGGTTTCAACATCAGGAACATACTTATATCAATTCTACAAGGCCAGATTCAGTTTTTTACACAGGGTTTCAACTTCAGGAACATACTTATATCAATTCTACAAGGCCAGATTCAGTCTTTTACACTGGGTTTCAACATCAGGAACATACTTATATCAATTCTACAAGGCCAGATTCAGTCTTTTACACAGGGTTTCAACATCAGGAACATACTTATATCAATTCTACAAGGCCAGATTCAGTCTTTTACACAGGGTTTCAACATCAGGAACATACTTATATCAATTCTACAAGGCCAGATGCAGTCTTTTACACAGGGTTTCAACATCAGTAACACACTTATATCAATTCTACAAGGCCAGATTCAGTCTTTTACACAGGGTTTCAACATCAGGAACACACTTATATCAATTCTACAAGGCCAGATTCAGTCTTTTACACAGGGTTTCAACATCAGGAACATACTTATATCAATTCTACAAGGCCAGATTCAGTCTTTTACACAGGGTTTCAACATCAGGAACACACTTATATCAATTCTACAAGGCCAGATTCAGTCTTTTACACAGGGTTTCAACATCAGGAACATACTTATATCAATTCTACAAGGCCAGATTCAGTCTTTTACACAGGGTTTCAACATCAGGAACATATTTATATCAATTCTACAAGGCCAGATTCAGTCTTTTACACAGGGTTTCAACATCAGGAACATACTTATATCAATTCTACAAGGCCAGATTCAGTCTTTTACACAGGGTTTCAACATCAGGAACATACTTATATCAATTCTACAAGGCCAGATTCAGTCTTTTACACAGGGTTTCAACATCAGGAACATACTTATATCAATTCTACAAGGCCAGATTCAGTCTTTTACACAGGGTTTCAACATCAGGAACATACTTATATCAATTCTACAAGGCCAGATTCAGTCTTTTACACAGGGTTTCAACATCAGGAACATACTTATATCAATTCTACAAGGCCAGGTTCAGTCTTTTACACAGGGTTTCAACATCAGGAACATACTTATATCAATTCTACAAGGCCAGGTTCAGTCTTTTACACAGGGTTTCAACATCAGGAACATATTTATATCAATTCTACAAGGCCAGATTCAGTCTTTTACACAGGGTTTCAACATCAGGAACATACTTATATCAATTCTACAAGGCCAGATTCAGTCTTTTACACAGGGTTTCAACATCAGGAACACACTTATATCAATTCTACAAAGCCAGATTCAGTCTTTTACACAGGGTTTCAACATCAGGAACATACTTATATCAATTCTACAAAGCCAGATTCAGTCTTTTACACAGGTTTTCAACATCAGGAACATACTTATATTAATTCTACAAGGCCAGATTCAGTCTTTTACACAGGGTTTCAACATCAGTAACACACTTATATCAATTCTACAAGGCCAGATTCAGTCTTTTACACAGGGTTTCAACATCAGTAACACACTTATATCAATTCTACAAGGCCAGATTCAGTCTTTTACACAGGGTTTCAACATCAGGAACATACTTATATCAATTCTACAAGGCCAGATTCAGTTTTTTACACAGGGTTTCAACTTCAGGAACATACAGTAGCGACATCTTTTATTCGAGTAAATGCCGGCGGCATGCCGGGATCTACCCCAGCTGCCGCCAGTCAGAAACGCGCGCCGCCGCGTTTCCCCCACGCACCCCCCCTCCACATCGCGCGCAATTACCCCCCCAAAGACACCCCGAACCCGGCTTCTACTCTGCCCCTCTGCTTCCCCGCACCCCCGCTTACCTAGATTTGAACTCCAGGGGTGTCGGGGAAGCCTGGGGAAGCCGGGGAAGACGGGGAAGCCGGGCGCGCTTGTGACCGTGACGTCACAGTGCGCCGCCACGCGCCGCGGCTACCCGCTTCCCAGCCTCATTCAGCCAGCGGCATTTGCTCGAATAAGAGCTGCCGCTGCTGTACTTATATCAATTCTACAAGGCCAGATTCAGTCTTTTACACTGGGTTTCAACATCAGGAACATACTTATATCAATTCTACAAGGCCAGATTCAGTCTTTTACACAGGGTTTCAACATCAGGAACATACTTATATCAATTCTACAAGGCCAGATTCAGTCTTTTACACAGGGTTTCAACATCAGGAACATACTTATATCAATTCTACAAGGCCAGATTCAGTCTTTTACACAGGGTTTCAACATCAGGAACATACTTATATCAATTCTACAAGGCCAGATTCAGTCTTTTACACAGGGTTTCAACATCAGGAACATACTTATATCAATTCTACAAGGCCAGATTCAGTCTTTTACACAGGGTTTCAACATCAGGAACATACTTATATCAATTCTACAAGGCCAGATTCAGTCTTTTACACAGGGTTTCAACATCAGGAACATACTTATATCAATTCTACAAGGCCAGATTCATTTTTTTACACAGGGTTTCAACATCAGGAACACACTTATATCAATTCTACAAGGCCAGATTCAGTCTTTTACACAGGGTTTCAACATCAGGAACATACTTATATCAATTCTACAAGGCCAGATTCAGTTTTTTACACAGGGTTTCAACTTCAGGAACATACTTATATCAATTCTACAAGGCCAGATTCAGTCTTTTACACTGGGTTTCAACATCAGGAACATACTTATATCAATTCTACAAGGCCAGATTCAGTCTTTTACACAGGGTTTCAACATCAGGAACATACTTATATCAATTCTACAAGGCCAGATTCAGTCTTTTACACAGGGTTTCAACATCAGGAACATACTTATATCAATTCTACAAGGCCAGATTCAGTCTTTTACACAGGGTTTCAACATCAGGAACATACTTATATCAATTCTACAAGGCCAGATTCAGTCTTTTACACAGGGTTTCAACATCAGGAACATACTTATATCAATTCTACAAGGCCAGATTCAGTCTTTTACACAGGGTTTCAACATCAGGAACATACTTATATCAATTCTACAAGGCCAGATTCAGTCTTTTACACAGGGTTTCAACATCAGGAACATACTTATATCAATTCTACAAGGCCAGATTAATTTTTTTACACAGGGTTTCAACATCAGGAACATACTTATATCAATTCTACAAGGCCAGATTCAGTCTTTTTCACAGGGTTTCAACATCAGGAACATACCTGTGAAGAGAATGCCATTAGATCCATGTCATATCAGCTGAGGTTATTGGCTATTGGTCTTGCATGAAGAAAGTGAGTATTTTAACAATATATATATATATATGCAAATATAACTGTATGCTCATCTGCATGTCTTAGGCAGGTCTGCAACCCCGCCTTTCCCCATTATCACCCATCATACAGCACTTCAACTGCAGCAAGGGATTCTGGGAAATGACATGCAAATGAGCACACAGTGTCATTTTTTGCCTCAATAACCATTTTTAACACGGTTCCCTATAGGCTTAAGCTTGCTGCATGGTCACAGCTTTGAGCACAGCCAGGGTTAAGGTGCATACCCAGAAAACCACCCACAGACAGCTGTTTCGACCTTGATGGGTCTCATCAGTGTGGGGTTGATTTTACTGGGAATGCAAGAGAGGCTATGGGATAGGCTAAACCATAATACTGAGTTAAGTTATGGTGAGTAAAAAAAGTGACAAAAACCCTGCACAGGAAAGCAAATATGCAAATATAACTGTATGCTCATCTGCATGTCTTAGGCAGGTCTGCAACCCCGCCTTTCCCCATTATCACCCAGCATACAGCACTTCCACTGCAGCAAGGGATTCTGGGAAATGACATGCAAATGAGCACACAGTGTCACTTTTTGCCTCAATAACCATTTTTAACATGGTTCCCTATAGGCTTAAGCTTGCTGCATGGTCACAGCTTTAAGCACAGCCAGGGTTAAGGTGCATACCCAGAAAACCACCCACAGACAGCTGTTTCGACCTTGATGGGTCTCATCAGTGTGGGGTTGATTTTACTGGGAATGCAAGAGAGGCTATGGGATAGGCTAAACCATAATACTGAGTTAAGTTATGGTGAGTAAAAAAAGTGACAAAAACCCTCCACAGGAAAGCAAATATGCAAATATAACTGTATGCTCATCTGCATGTCTTAGGCAGGTCTGCAACCCCACCTTTCCCCATTATCACCCAGCATACAGCACTTCCACTGCAGCAAGGGATTCTGGGAAATGACATGCAAATGAGCACACAGTGTCACTTTTTGCCTCAATAACCATTTTTAACATGGTTCCCTAGAGGCTTAAGCTTGCTGCATGGTCACAGCTATATATATATATATATATATATATATATATATATATATATATATATATATATATATATATATATATATATATATGCAAATATAGCTGTATGCTCATCTGCATGTCTTAGGCAGGTCTGCAACCCCGCCTTTCCTCATTATCACCCAGCATACAGCACTTCCACTGCAGCAAGGGATTCTGGGAAATGACATGCAAATGAGCACACAGTGTCACTTTTTGCCTCAATAACCATTTTTAACATGGTTCCCTATAGGCTTAAGCTTGCTGCATGGTCACAGCTTTGAGCACAGCCAGGGTTAAGGTGCATACCCAGAAAACCACCCACAGACAGCTGTTTCAACCTTGATGGGTATTATATATTAACTGTAGTCTAACTGTATTTATCACTTAAAAAACTCACTTTAAATGCCTCACTGTCTAATGCCAATTGCAGTTCCAATTGATATTGGTACTAGCAGTCAATGGTCACCCTAATAAAAAAGCACGAAGGCCAAAAATACACAATGATAAAAGAATATACACAAGCACCTAAACACCCCAATTAAATAAAAGCACTAGCCAACCAATTAAATAAATAAATAAATAAAAGAACTAGCCAACAAATTGAATAAATAAAAGCACTAGCCAACCAATTCAATAAATAAATAAATGCACTAGCTAACCAATCAATTTAATAAATAAAAGAACTAACCAACCAATCAATTTAATAAACAAAAGCACTAACCAACAAAACAATTGATTACTTTTAAACATTAGCCAAAAGAATTAATACATTTTAACCACCAGCCAACAAATCAATTAATTAATAAAACCACTAGCCAACATGTCAATTAAAACCAGTAGCCAACAAAATAAATCATTAATTAAAAACGCTAAACAATAAGAAAATGAAATAAAAACAAGCCATCCAAATTACAAACAATTTAAGCCAATAAACAGAAAACGAAAAAACAACAACCAATAGAAAAAAAAGCATTTGCCAAAAAAATAATTGTCTGTCACTGTATTGATCTGTATCCTAAATCGCAACAGATTAATACATTATCAGTCAATGGGCAATAAAAAACATAAAAATAAAATTACACACATTAATTTTTTTTCTTAACTTTTGAAATGTTGAACCTCCGAATCCCGGCATTTCTGCAAGCTCTCTGTGATGGTAACTTTGTAACAGGTTATAATAATACACCAAAAATATAACTGGGTTGAACTGAACGAGGCTTAGATATGATAAAATATAATTTATTCCTTGAAAAAGGTGAACACAACAGATTATACAAATGACAAAATATAGACACTTACTGAAGGTTTGGACAAGAACGCCATCAGGATACAGGATGGGCCATTTCTTCCATAATTCAGGTTCAGATGTAGACATCACGACAATACATGAAGATCATGAAAACCTTGCATGAAGACAATTGAGTAAGGTATTACTCTGACTTATATACCATTTCAACCCTTTACTCTTAACCCTAGGTGCCTAGTTGGCTAGAAAAATCTATTTGAAGTAGATTTTGGCTTCCCCTGTAAGTGTGAAGTACCACACTTAAAAACACTCAGCTCCTTTTGTTCCCGGCCCTAGTATAAACAATCAGGGCAGTTAATTTTTGATCACTCTGGGTCACAGGGCTATGCTAATTCTTTCAGGATGCTCTTCCTGCCCTATTAGCATAGCAGATGGGGTCTGCATTTTCAGAGGAGATCCAAAATCCCATATACACTTTAATATTTACACATATTAAAATGCCCGGTTCTGGTAGGTCCAGCGGGTTCAAACTTTCCAGACCTTAATGCCGGAAGTGGTACACTATAGGGTCCAAGTTTCAGCCCGCTGCGACCTTCAGAACCGGAGATATACAAATACTATATAAACCGTTTCATATTTTATTATAAAAATCTCCATTAAAAAGAAATCTCAGTTTATTACTAAATCCCCATTGAAATCAACAGGGTCCGCCGCCATAGCGTTGAATGGCGGGCTCGGCCGTTGCCGTCAATGGGATTTCCCGCCATAGGCTTTCAATGGGGAAACGCCGCCATTGGAGCCTATGGAAAAAACACAAATCTTTACATTCGTCCACACTCCGTCTGGTTGGTCGGAGGGGGCTGGGAAGGGTCATGCATTAAAGCTGGAACCTGGGCTACATGCCACCCAAATCCCATCCCCCTGGTCATTCCAGAACCGGAGATATGGACTTACATTTTTCATCATTTTACACTTAGTCGTTTTTATGCCACACGGCTTTTCCCCATTGGAATCAATGGCCGGCGCCGCCATAGACAATGCATGGCGCACGCCGCCATTAGATTCAATGGGACCTCCACTCCGCCATTGAAGTCAATGGCGCGACCCTCCTTCTCCGCTCGACCCCTTACGGGGGTCTCTCATTCCTGGACCCGGTGTGGATCGTGTGTGGGGGTTCCTAGGAGCTAGGGACAAAAAGAACATTATTACCAGGGGCCCTAGAACTTAAGATTCCCACGCCAATTGTCTTTGAACTTGACCGAAGTGATTAAACTCTTTTCAAAGACATTGTATCCGCTTTTGCGGTCTGCGGTTTGGATGGCTGCCAACCTGTTCCTCGAGGCCAGCGTTGAGGAATCTCCATTGAAGTCAATGAGCCCATTGACTTACAATGGGAAACCGCCGCTCCTCCTCTCGGACGCCACCTGCTGGTCGTCGCTGGAAAACAGGTCCAAAATCGCTACTTCTGCCATTACTAATTACTAATCACTAAATTAACCTTAACCCCTTCCCTCCCGCATCAACCCTAGGGTATGTGTGAGTGCAAACACCAGGATAACACAATACAGTTGGACAGGGGAATAAACATTTGGATACTGAAGCAAGGCAAAAAAACACATTACTGGACCTGAGTCCATTTAATCCCTTGCTTCCCAGGTGAGGGTAGAGGGGGCCAAATGAGGGGTAACCCCTTTAATCCCGGGCCAAATCCTCTCTCTCATGACACTCTCGTACCGCTATGTCATCAAAGTCAATCCAACGCCATCCACCTTGAAGATCTGGAACAGGTAACAAAATTCTTCTTTCTTTTATCTTCTATCACCGTCTTCTTTCTTCATCTGTCATTATTTCTTTATTTTCTTTAATTTTCTATCTTCATCTGTCAATCCAAAACCCAATGGTAAATCCAGAACAGTATGTTCTCGTCATCTTCTTCCTGTTAAATGAGGCGTCCAGGCATTATAAAGGGCCTGTGATGCCTATTTTTTTTTGTTTTATGAAAGATGTGACATCATCTCAAAGGGAGGTATGTCACATCCTTAAAACCACATGGCTATATCACATGGTATTACAGCTAATGGGATTGAAGACAATCCCATTGGTTGCTGTACCATGTAGTAGGTTACATTAGTTAAAAAAGGATGTGATATCATCCTTTAAAGTGATGTCACATACTTTTGAAACACACTGTATCGTGCCAGATGATGATAAACAGTTGCCGGTCATACCCCATATTGCGCAGCTGGTGAAAAAACTGGTCACTAGCTGGCACCACTGCGGAGACGGATCTGCGAATGGGTATATCTGCAGGTATTGGAAGCGGAAAGTGTTTCTGGGAGCGGACACACACCACTCCCTGTCCACCCTCTCTCAGAGGAGAAAAGGTTTAC
Source organism: Ascaphus truei (assembly GCF_040206685.1). Taxonomy (NCBI): domain Eukaryota; kingdom Metazoa; phylum Chordata; class Amphibia; order Anura; family Ascaphidae; genus Ascaphus; species Ascaphus truei. The sequence goes on from NC_134486.1 coordinate 296,800,327, forward strand.
GTAGAACCTCGCGACAGGCTGTGGTTGGATATATACAGCCTGTCCATCCGGGACCAGGATATCCGTTCACCTATATATACCCCAACATGGGTGAACTCAGTGGATGCCCCTGGATGTTGTTCTCGACAGATGTCTACCAAGGAGTTGCAGGCAATGATCTCCCGCAGGTACCATTCCAGTCCAGAGCCTCGAGGGTGCAGTTGAAATCACCCCCGAGCACCACTTACTCTTCTGTGTCAACTGTCTCCAGGTATTAAACAGTCTGACACAGAACTGCATTCTCAAGGTTCCGGTGTATCAGGAATCGGCGTTCTCCGCGCTCCCCACACAGAGCACTCACTTCCCTCGGCGATTCCTCTGCTCAGCGCCGGGCGCGCCCACGCCCTCCCGCGCGCACACCTGCACCATCCACTGGCTCAGTCCACACGCGTACACGACTTACGGAGCGCGCTCAGTCTTCACACTCTTCTTCCCATCCCCCGGGCCTCAGGCTCCGCCCCCGCAAGCCGCACGGGCATACTCAGGTTACCAACAAGTCTCACCTGGCCTGTTATGCCTGCACCAATCTGCAGTGTCTCCCTGTAGCTCTTCCTGTCCCACCCCCGTTCCTAATTGGACCTTCCTGCTTTATGTACCTCCTCTCTGCTCTCAGTCTTTGCTCGACATAGTCTCTGCATGGAAGTACTTCAGGATTCTCTTAGTGTTTTCACAGGTTCTGACACGGCTTGTACGACTACCCCCTCTGGCTCTCGATCTCGGCACTCCTTGGACAACGCTCACTCTGATACCCCTCGAACCCGGCTTGGACTACGACTACGGAACTTCTTTAACCGGTACCGCTAGCAAACACCACCTGGCCTGGCAACGCCTAATTCACAACACTACGGACACGCTCCTTCTGCTGCGGGTGTGTGTTCCTATATGTCCCCACCTCAGTATAAGGGACGGGTCTGGTCTGCGGGCAGCACCGGCGTAACATTATGTCGAGCCCACAAGACGCAGACCAGACTGACATGGCCTCCATGATGACGGCCATGTATCAACAAGTTCAGGCCCTAACGGACCAAATGGCTCTTCTAACTCAACAGGTACAGGACATTTCATTTCAGGCACCACCTGTTGCCGCACCGCCACTGTCGCCAGAACCAGTATCCGACGCGACCTCGGGCCCGGAGATCCCGGCACCTAAACCGTATGCGGGGGATCCGCATGCCTGCCGCGGTTTCCTCAATCAATGCGATATCCAGTTTGAGATGGCGCCGCAGCAGTATTACACTGGTCGCAAGAAAGTGGCGTATGTTTACAGCCTGCTTACAGGGAAAGCGCTGGCATGGGCCTCCCCAATTTGGGAACTACATCCCGATATCACCCGCGACTACGCAGCCTTTAGACGAGACTTTCGACAGGTCTTTGATACCCCCGCACGCCAAGAAACTGCCTCTGACTCTTTTCTTGAGCTTTCCCAGGGACGTCGTTCAGTGGCCCAGTACGCCTTGGAGTTCATGACCATAGCAGCTGAGACATGATGGGGCCAGGAGGCTTTGGTCTCAGTCTTCTGGCGAGGCTTAACGGATTCCGTGAAGGACGAGCTCGCCTCACAACCCAGGCCAGGGCTACTGGAGGAACTCATCTCCCAAGCCAATCGAGTGGATCAGCGCCTTCAGGTACGCCACCTCCAGCGCCAGCTTCCCCGATTTATGCCCTTCCGTGCTCCTTCTCCCAGAATCTCTCCAACCCCAGGACCTGCCGTCTCCCCGCTACCCACTCTGGAGGCTCCTGAGCTGATGCAACTTGGAGTCCAGCATTCCCGGACACCGATGCATCAAGCTCGCCAAGCCGGTGGATTATGTTATTACTGCGGATCCTCCGAGCATCTGGTCCGTGAATGTCCACTACGCCCGGGAAATGACCGAACCCAGTGAGTACGAAGGGGCACTCCCTGGGTGATAAATCTCCTTGTCCCCTTTCCAGGAAGGAACTTCCAAAAAATTTGACCATTCCCATTCTCTCTCTGGTCCTACCTTCCGCACCTCCACTGCGGCATTTATCTACTCCGGCACGGGAGGAAATTTCATGGACCAAACCTTCTCTAAACAGAACCAGATTCCACTCGTTAGGAAGAAGTCTCCCATTGCCTTGGTTGGGATCGACAACCGTCCGCTCACCCCAGCATACATTGCCTTGGAGACTTGCCCCATCACCCTTTCCTCTCACTCCCATGAGGAGACCTTGGCCTTTGATGTAATCCATGCTCCCGGAACTCCAGTCACTCTCGGCTTACCTTGGTTGCAGAAGCACAATCCTCTCATCAACTGGACATCCCGAGACCCTATTACTTGGAGGTCAAGGTCAGAGGATCCATCTCCACCAGCCATACTTCCGCCTCGACTCCTGGCCAATACCTCTGTTCCTGAGGTTATTCTACCTTCTGTTTACCACCAATTCCGGGACATTTTCAATAAGGTACAGTCAGACCTTCTGCCGCCACACAGGACTTACGATTGTCCGATCGATCTAGTTCCAGGTTACTCCCTACCCAAGTCCAAGACCTACCCCTTGTTGTTACCGGAATCTCATGCTATGGATGAATATATCCAGGAGAATCTCAAGAAAGGCTTTATTAATCACTCCAATTCTCCAGCAGGGGCTGGGTTTTTCTTCGTCAAGAAAAAGGACGGGTCCTTGAGGCCTTGCATCGATTACAGGGGTTTGAACCGCATAACTGTTAAAAATCGTTACCCCCTCCCCCTTATTACCGAACTGTTCGATAAATTACAGGGGGCCAAGATTTTTTCCAAGTTGGATCTACGTGGTGCCTATAACCTGGTGCGCATCAGAAAGGGTGATGAATGGAAGACAGCCTTCAACACGCGTAGCGGACACTACGAGTATCTTGTAATGCCCTTCGGCTTATGTAATGCTCCCGCTGTCTTCCAGGATTTCATAAACAACGTCTTTCGTAAGGTACTCAATACTTTTGTTATAGTATACTTGGATGATATCCTGATTTTTTCCAAAGATCTCCAGGACCATATACGCCATACCTCCTACGTCCTTTCCCGTCTGCGTGAACACCATTTGTACGCCAAACTGGAGAAGTGCAACTTCCATCAGACATCTACTCCGTTCCTGGGGTACATCATTTCCGATGAAGGTTTTATGATGGATGCCGGTAAACTTCAAGCAGTCACCGAATGGCTAAGACACAATTCTCTCAAAGCCATACAACGTTTTTTAGGGTTCGCTAATTACTATCGTAAGTTTATACGGAGTTTTCCTACCATTGTGGCACCTCTCACTGCGCTCACCAAAAAAGGAGCTGATCCTTCTGCTTGGTCATATCAGGCCATCTCCGCCTTGGAGACACTCAAGGAAGCTTTTATATCCGCACCTATTCTCCGTTATCCCAACATTGAACTTCCCTTCGTCCTGGAGGTCGACGCTTCTGATTGCGGCGCTGGAGCCATTCTTTCTCAGAGACCCACGCCTCAAGATAAGTTACATCCCTGTGCATATTTTTCCAAGAAATTCTCATCTGCCGAGAGGAACTATGACGTGGGTAACAGGGAACTTCAGGCCGTGAAGATGGCTCTTCAAGAGTGGAGACACCTGCTGGAGGGGTCGAAAGAGCCGTTTACTATTCTCACGGACCACAAGAACCTTCTTTACATAGAAAATGCTTGACGCCTTGGTCCACGACAGGCTCGTTGGGCTCTTTTTTTTTTCTCGATTCGATTTTCACCTTTCCTATATCCCCGGGACCAAGAACGAAAAGGCAGACGCACTCTCCCGAATACATTCTTCTGAAGAGAGACCAGAGGAACCTTTGGAGACCATCCTTCCACAAGAGAAGATTCTCGCCACGTCTACTTTCAAGACTCTTGACAAGATTTTGCACTCCCAGAGACGCATTCCCAAGGACTTGGTCGTTCCCGACAAACTCTTCGTACCTTCCAAATTTGTTCCAGAGGTCCTGTCTTGGGGTCACTCCTCTAAATCTGAAGGTCATCCAGGTTTTAAGAAGACTACTGATCTCATTCGTCGGAATTTCTGGTGGCCAAGGATGTCTCAAGATATTCTGGAGTTTACCCGCGCCTGTCGCATGTGCGCCAAATCAAGACTCTCTGTCAAAAGCCTCAGGGTTTTCTGTTACTTCTTCCAGTTCACGACCTCCCATGGTCCCACATTTCGATGGACTTCATTGTGGAGTTGCCCAGGTCCAGAGGAATGAACACTATCTTGGTGGTCGTGGACAGGTTCTCAAAGATGTCCCATTTTATTCCACTTAAGGAATTACCCTCATCCCCCGCCCTTGCTGATATCATTACAGAGCAGATTTTCCGGATTCATGGGATTCCTTCGTCCATTGTTTCTGACAGAGGTTCTCAATTTGTATCAAAATTTTGGAGAACTTTCACTAAGAGATTGGGCATCTCTTCTTCTTTCGCTTCCGCCTATCATCCACAGTCCAATGGACAAACAGAGAGAATCAATCAAACCCTGGAGAAATACCTGAGATGTTTCATATCCGATTCCCAGGATGATTGGGCTCAACTCCTTCCTTGGGCAGAGTACGCTGTCAATTCTGCTAAAAATGAAGCCACCCGGGTGTCGCCCTTCTTTATAAATTATGGGTTCCACCCCCCCTGCCTACCCATCTCCAACATCCCTTCTGGAGTTCCAGCCGTAGATGAATGCATTACTGCCCTCCAAACCGCATGGTCTAGGATTCAGTCTACCCTTCTCGACTCCTCCCGCAGATCGAAACTACAGGCCGATCGTCATCGTCGTTCGGCACCCAGTTACAAGCCAGGGGATTTCTGGGTCCCTTCCCTATTAGTGAACAAATCAATCCTGTGGCATTCCGGCTCCAACTACCACACAGTATGAAGATTCCTAATGTCTTTCATATGTCCCTCTTAAAACCATTCATCACCAGTCACTTCTTTCCGGATCAGACTCGTAAACCGGACCCCATTACTGTCCTAAATAACGAGGAATACGAAGTTCACTCTCTTTTGGATTCTCGCCTATCCAGGGGCCAGCTCCAGTTCTTGGTGCAGTGGAAGGGCTTTGGCCCTGAAGAGAGATCCTGGGTACCTTTAAAGGACATTCATGCCCCGGCCCTTCTTAAGTCCTTCAGGAAAAAGTTTCCAGAGAAACCGTTCATGGACCGTCCTGAGGCCGTTCCTGAAGAGGGTGGTACTGTAAGGAATCGGCGTTCTCCACGCTCCCCACACAGAGCACTCACTTCCCTCGGCGATTCCTCTGCTCAGCGCCGGGCGCGCCCACGCCCTCCCGCACGCACACCTGCACCATCCACTGGCTCGGTCCTCACGCGTACACGACTTACGGAGCACGCTCAGTCTGCACACTCTTTTTCCCATCCCCCGGACCTCAGGCTCTGCCCCCGCAAGCCGCACGGGCATACTCAGGTTACCAACAAGTCTCACCTGGCCTGTTATGCCTGCACCAATCTGCAGTGTCTCCCTGTAGCTCTTCCTGTCCCGCCCCCGTTCCTAATTGGACCTTCCTGCTTTATGTAGCTCCTCTCTGCTCTCAGTCTTTGCTCGACATAGTCTCTGCATGGAAGTACTTCAGGATTCTCTTAGTGTTTTCACAGGTTCTGACACGGCTTGTACGACTACCCCCTCTGGCTCTCGATCTCGGCACTCCTTGGACAACGCTCACTCTGATACCCCTCGAACCCGGCTTGGACTATGACTACGGAACTTCTTTAACCGGTACCGTCAAGTATTGCTAGCAAACACCACCTGGCCTGGCAACGCCTAATTCACCACACTCCGGAAACGCTCCTTCTGCTGCGGGTGTGTGTTCCTATACGTCCCCACCTCAGTATAAGGGACGGGTCTGGTCTGCGGGCAGCACCGGCGTAACACGGTGGCAGGAGCATACACGTTCAAGAAATTGAACATGCAGTCTTCGTGCCGGACCCTGAGATGCAACAGACGGCCTGGAAAAACAACTTTGGCAAGCAGTAGCTCTGGCTGAAAGGACTCTGAGAACAGGGTCATCACCCCACTAGATGATGACGTGTGGTGGCTGAAAAAGACCCTGCCTCGCCACTTCAGATACCAGCTGACTTCGGCCTCTGGAGTGGTATGGGTTTCTTGCAGGAAGCTCACAGAATACCCTCCCTTCTGTAAAAAGGAGAGTACCTGGAAACTGTGAAACCCGTCCCTACAGCCATTTACATTAAGTGTACCGATGCTCAAAGCCATTTGTAGTCAGGAGTTTATCTTGTGCTTTCTACAGGCGCTCAGGGTGCTGAATCCTGAGTAGCCATGTGGTGAGGCATCCTTCCACCTCTTGGGGGCCAACTGCACCTTCATGCTTCTCTGCCCATAGAAGGTACTTTCCAGGAACTCAGCTAGTTCGTGGGCAGGGATAACAGGGGTCAAGGAGTCCACTGACTCTGCAGTGTCAGAGGACTCCTTATCACTGAGCCCAAACTCCCGGACTCCTCTTGGCTGATGATATAAAAAACCCTGACCTTCCCTGCGGGAGTTAATTTCCTCAGCCTTAGAATGGGCCCCCCCTTTGGGGCTTTCACAGGGGGGTCCATTGTTCCCTCTACATTTGACTCTGGGGTAGAAAGTTCAGGGGCAGCTGCTGGTGGTTGGGTGGAGGCAGTAGCCCCCTGAGTGACCTTGGGGGCCACAGAGGCACACAGTGCCTTCACCGCTTCTTCCACTGCCACCTGGGCAGATGAGATAATGCAGGGTTATTGATTAATGGGTATATAGTTTTAATCTAATGAATTTATATCTATATATAAAATTTATTCATAATTTATTTAGTTATGGATTGTTTTCTATTTGTTATTTAATATATGCACACTTTATTTACATACCATCTTTAAGAACAAATATCATGTCATACTCATTTAAGCAATTTAAATATATAATTATATGACAATCTTTAGAGTGTCACCTCATATGGTTCAATCATGTTACTAGAGAAAATCATACCCCCAATGATATGTCTTGTAATCATAATGGGTTTCTAATTTTAATATTCTCTTTTGTGGATAACATTTTATTCCTATTTTTATACATTTTTTGTTCCACATTGATCATGTAAAATGTTTGTGTTTATATTTTATTTGTTTGCATTTTGTCAGGTATAATAAAGTTATTGTTGTTTTTTTAACAACATGGGTTAGGGTGAGTCCCCAGTCTTCACTGTGGCACGCGCGCCCAGCGGGGGGGGGCGGCGCTTGCCCAGTGCTACATTGCGATAGGCATTCTGAGGGGAGAGGGAAGGTTTGCGACGGGAGGGGGCGTGGCTGTGGGTTTGCGGGTGCGTGGCCATGACGTTGCGGCTGGTTCGCCCTTATTGGCTGAACCGCCGGCGTAGCGTGGCCACGCCTCCGTCGCAAATGCTAATTTCAAATTCCCTTGCCTGCCTGAAAACCTGTCACGCTGGGGAAAGGTGCGCGACAAGGTAGGGACTGGGACCGGCCTGACTGGGGGGGCGGGCTTAATTGCACAGCGCACGCTGAGGCGTGCGCTGTAGAAGTGACTGGGGCCGCCCCCTTAGCATGTTGATGTGTGTTTGGCACGAATCTTAACTTACTTCCGGGTTTGGCAAACATACAAAAAACCCAGGTTGGAGGTAAGATTTTATGCCCTTTGATAAAGCCTGTTTGGGCGACACATGTCAATGTAACTCTCTCCTAATTTTGGCATAATAAATTGATTTTATTATCCCCATCGGTGCCATAGAACACCGTGTACATTATGCCCTCGTAGGGCACCCCCAAGAATCCCTCTGCAGACTGTGCTCTCTGGCAGCAGCAGTTGTACAGCTACAGCGTCCATTATTTGAATAAATCACGGAGCTGTTGTCGTGTGCTCTGCTGTATTCAACGCGGCGCCGCCTGAAGGAGAGCACGTGCCTCAGCACCCTATCCCTGCAGCCCAATGGTATTTTCGTTATGGGAGACTTAATGTCTCCCAGGACTTGCAGGGGGGGGGCGCATGAGGCAGTCTGGGAGGAAGGGGGGCACATTAGAAAGTATGGTTCTAGTGCCCAACCCTTCCAGGGGTTCAATGAGGATGGAGGTCCCCCCTACTGCAATGCCCCTCTGCACCAGGGTGTGGGTGGCAGTCAGCATACGGAGGAAGAATACATCCTTCCCGTACATCTTGCTGGCTGCCACTACTGCAGAGGGACTCACTACATCAGCCCTGGCTAGGTGATATTGGGCACCTCACCGCATGCTTCCTGCTTAGACATGGTGTGACTCCAGTGTTGTTGTTGCTGGCGTTAATGTCGGCACCTGCGCCCATGATGTAGCTGGGGCTGCAGGGGTTAAGCTACCCGCAGGAGCAGGGGGAGCTGCAGCCAGGGAACTGGATGTGCTAGGCTGAGGGCTGTGGCCATGGTTAGTGCTCCTAGGGATCGTAGGTTTTGGGGTCCGGTGCTTGGGTGCAGCCCCCGTTGCCCTACTATCCCTCCTCGCCTTAGGTATGATATTAAAAAATTCAAATCAGAGACAGAACATAAAACACAGACAGAGCTCAGTTTTTAGCACATCCAGTGAAACTCATACACGGTACAGTGCCTAAATATATATGTATAAATATCAAGTAAAACTGAGCTCTGTCTGTGTTTTATGTTCTGTCTCTGATTTTAAATATATATTGCCATGCTCAGTAGCACTCCTCTGTGACACTCATATGCTTATATATATGTTGTGGTTATTTTGGGGGTTCAATAGGAGCTTGTTAGGTGTCCAGTTTGTTTTACAATTGTTGTTCAGCTAGTCTTGGCTGATTGGAGGGTGGCAACCTCTTACCTAATTGTAGCTCACCCCCTCCCACATTTAAATGGTTAAGGGCTCACTCCATAGCATCTTCCACTCAGGGGAACTTGCTGGCTTGCAGTATGTTGTGACAACTCTAATACAGAGTGCTTTTCCTGGTAATATACAGGTTATTAAAAGCTTCAATCAAACTTAGAACTTTGCAACTAATATTGACAGATTTACTATAAATCATTCTTCCTGTTACTACTGTACACAGGTTATTAAGAATTTATATTAGCGTTAGGGACCCCTGAATTGTGGTCTGCGGTGCAGTTGGCTCAGGGGCTTACAACAATTTTGGCCAAAAATGTTAAACTAAAAGACCATTTTACTTGATATTTATACATATATATTTAGGCACTGTATCGTGTATGAGTTTCACTGGATGTGCTAAAAACTGAGCTCTGTCTGTGTTTTATGTTCTGTCTCTGATTTTAAATATATATTGCCATGCTCAGTAGCACTCCTCTGTGACACTCATATGCTTATATATATGTTGTGGTTATTTTGGGGGTTCAATAGGAGCTTGTTAGGTGTCCAGTATGTTTTATGATATTAAAAAGCCTCAGAGGCAGCAGCCATTATTTTAACAAATCCCAAATCCTTTTTTGTGTGCTCTGCTGTATACCACGTGGCATTAACACGGCCAATCACCCCAGGCACATGTGTTTATCGCGGTTGCTTTGTTTGAATTTCATGGATTGTGCGCAATTAAATGCAATGAAATGAATGAATTGTAATGTGTACAGTACTGTGCTACTGTGTCAATTTCAGGTGTTTAAAAGCCAGAACACTAAAATGCCATTTTATGCACACATGTCTTAAGGCGGTACGGTTGGAAGAAATCCCGCACCATGACATGGGTATTCTGAGGTATACACCGCGTGATTTGTTTCAATAACGGCCGCTGTATCTGTACTGTATGTCAGGGGAGGAGGTAGTGCTTAGGGAGAGAGGCGCAGAGAGTAGCTGTCCCTTTAAGAATTAATTAACTACCTCAATGCTAAGAAAGGAAAAAAAATTCAGCTTTTAAAATCACTGCAGTTTGCTTATTTCCTCCCTTATTAATTCCTCTCTCCCTAGCAAGGAGCTGCACCTCAATATTACAACTCAACCCCGTTATAACGCAATCCGTTACAACGCGAATCCGCTGACAATGCGATGCAAGCGTGGCTCCCAATTTTCGTATTTATGTATACTTTACAACACGATTATTGGTATCTTAAATACTTTATTGTACAATGCATACAATTGTACATTATTTATAGTGCGATCCGCTTATAACGCGATAGGATTTTTTGGACCCCAGGCAGAGCGTTATAAGGGGGTTGAGCTGTACTTTTTTTTTTAAAACACAGAGCTCACAAATCCAAATGAAAAACAAATCAACTTAAAAAGTGAATAAGAAAAAACAACCAACCAGTGGTGAGGGAGGGGATAGGGGTTGAAACTACAGATACCAGCCCAGCCAAAGTACAGCTTTGCTGGGCTGAATCACTGCAGCCTCTGGATGAAAACAAGAAACGTTTTTTAAACACCAAAATAAACACCAAACTCCTTACAAAACACACAGTGTATTCCCCTACAGTTCCCACACCAAAATATAGCAAGGGAAATAAACTTAGAAAACAATAAAACCAATTTCAAACCAAATGTTTGGGAGCTCTGTGAACACGCTTCCTGAGTAGGAAGGGGAGGAGGAGACAAACTGATAAAAAGGCCTCAACAGAGTCAGATGGTGCACGGTAAAGGGTACATAGTTACAGTCTGTAAGGGTCCCTAGAGATCCAATATACCGGCACAGCACAAGCGATAATCACAAAAAGTAGTTTATTGGGTCCAAAATGCACACATATGCCCGGCACTTCAGTCCCCATGGGTTTAATCAGACCTTCTTCAGGGGTAACATGCGGGTTGCCACCTCTCCGGGTTTCACCCGGAGACTTCGGGTTTGGCATCCCCTTCTCCGGGCTACGGGTTTGTCCCAGAAATCTGTGGGTGGGCGTGTGGTCTGGACGGCAGTGACGTGCTCACGTGAATGTGAGTGCTTTAAGCATTTCAGAAATCAGAATAACTTGCTGCAGCCTTTGTGTGGGAGGGGGAGGGTTGTGGTTACCACAGCTCTGCGTTGATTGGTTGAATCATTATGATGTCAGTTTTACACAGGATTCTGTGACTTGTAGTTCACATGTCTGTAAATAAAATTGTAAAGGAAGAGAAGCAGGACTACAACTCCCAGAAGACCCTGCAGACAAGAGAGAACACATGACAAGAGACGGCCAATCTCAATCAGTGCAGTTGCAGGGAGAGAAAGAGACAGAGCCGGAGTAAGTGGGAGAGACATCACAGATAGACGTGTGGGTTAAATGCAAACACAGACAAGACACACAGCCCCTCACATCTGTCCCTCCCACTGCATGGATACACAGACAGGACACACAGCCCCTCACATCTGTTACTCCCACTGCAGGGGGACACAGACAGAAAGGACCCATAGTCACTCACATCTGTCCACCTCACTGCAAGGTGACAGAGAGAATGGACCCACAGCAGCTTATATCTGTCCCTCACACATCAGGGTGACACAGACAGAAAGGATATTATCACTCACACCTGTCCTTCCTACTGCAGGGTTATACACACAGAAAGGACACATAGCCCCTCCTACTGCCAGGGGACACAGAGAATGGACCCACGGTCCCTCACATCTGTACCTCCCACTACAGGGTGACTGAGAGAGAGGACCAATAGCAACTTACATCTGTACACCTGTCCCTCACATATCAGGGTGACACAGACAGAGAGGACATCGTCCCTCCCACTGCCTCAAATCTACCTCCCAGTGAAGCGTGAATATGAGTAGAAATGCACACAGTCCCTCACACTCCTACTGCAGGGTGATACAGAAAGGAAGGACCCACAGTCCAGCTTACTGCAGTGTAAGGGCTGTAATATACAACGTGCGGCCGCGTGTTCCTATGCGAACTCGCGTGCACGTGCCGCATGCTTTTCGTGTATATAGTGCCGGGAGCTGCAGGTAAGATATATGTGTGTATGTATGTGTGAGTATATGTGTGTGCATGGGTTGTGTGAGTGAAAGTAAGTCCAAGATAAGATTTTTGTAAATAAAAAAAACTTTAATAAATATATATTTTTTTATCTTCAGTTATACACACACACACACACACACACACACACACACACACACACACACACACACACACACACACACACACACACACACACACACACACACACACACACACACACACACACACACACACACACTCATACACATACACATACACACACTCACACACACACACACACACACACACACACACACACACACACACACACACACACACACACACACACACACACACACACACACACACGTATAAACACACATCCACACATACACACACACACACACATACATACATTTGAGCGCAGGCAGCGGCGCGAAAAGATGAATTTCCTCATCTTCGCTGCTTTCTGTCGGCTCCCCTCTCCCTGGTGCGCGCGCGCGCGGCCCTTCTATAGAAAGGCTGACTAACATCAGCCAACTGAAAATCCGCGCACACGGCGTAGCACGCGCCCGGCACTATAGAACGTACCTAACACAGACAGTTCTCCCAGCCCCTCACATCTGTCCCTCCGATTGCAAGGTGGCATAGACAGAAAGGACTCAGTCCCTGACATCTGTCCATCACAGTTCAGGGTGACACAGACAGAACACACAGCCCCTCACATCTGTCCCTCCCACTGCAGGGAGACACTAAAAGAAATACCCACAATCTCTCTCTTCTGTCCCTTTGTGTCAGAAAGGACACCATATTTCATATCTGTCCCTCCAACAGCAGGGTGACAACCGTCAATATGGCTGCGCGGCATCAAATGGCGCTACGTTGCCATGCCAATGGGAACATCACATGACGTAACAGCATCACGTGATGCCCGTTGGCATGACAATGAGACGCCACATGATGTCATGATGTCATGTGGTGCCACGTTGTCATGGCAGCTTGACGCCATGTGACATTACATAGCGTCCCGTTGTCATGGCAACACAGTGTCATTTAAAAAAAAAAATCTGCAGGTTGGCCGTCAGTCGAAGGTGGCAACCCTGGACATGCCTGCTGGGAGCCACACACTTAAATACCCTATTGAATACGCATTCATAGTGAACACGTATGGAGTGGGGAAAATGTTGCTAAGCAACAACCAGGGAGTGGCTATGTACATACACAAGGTAAGGGTAAAACAGGTATAGGCAGAGGACTGAGCATAGGCAGATTTAGAAATGGACAAATAACATCATAAGCATACACTATTAAAGGTTGGGTGACCTGTACAAAAAGATCAATGAATGATATAAATTAAATGGTTAGTCTGTTAATATGTGTGGAAATTAAAAATGGCCGCTCGCAACATCAAAACAGAAACAACAGAGAAACAGAGTAAGAAACACTGAGGCATCAAGGCAGCACAAGTGCAACATATCATAAGGAATGGAACATATCATAAAGGAATTCATCAAAGAACCTCTCACAATAAATAATGCAGTTCCCAGGCACATGGAGACTTATAGCAAACACTAAGGTGTTACTGGCCATGAATATCCAGTTAATGTTTGCCAGGGTGCAATAGTATTCACAATACTAGTAGGTTTATGTGACAATGCTTACAAATGCTCTGCGTCAGACTGCGACTCACATAGGCTACTGGCCGGAGGCCCGCAGGGTATTTTTCATGTTGTACCGCCCCCAGCCTGTTCAAGCTGGCATCGACACGCAACATGTATGGTTGAGCTGGATCTGCATAGGACAGGAGCTTTGGTAAGACTCTTCTTTAGCTCCAGTAAGGCCTTCTCACAGGCGGAAGTCCACTTATCACGAACGACGTTCGAGGGTCACTGTTCTTTGCCGAGGGTCTTCCAGATAGATTCTCAACAGATTATTGAGAACTTTGCCTTACTTGACTATCCCTCCACAAATCTCCGGTAGTATCCACAGAATCCCAAGAAGGAACAGAGTTCCATCACATTCTCAGGCCTAGGCCAGTTCACTACCGCTTCCACTTTGGCTGGGTCGGTGGCCTCTCCTTCCGTGGACACGATATGGCCCACATAGGTGACCGAGGTGCGGCAGAATCTGCATTTGTCAAGGGACAACTTGAGGCCTTCCTTCTGTAATCTATCCAAGACCTTCAAGAGGTGTTCTTCATGCTCCTCTAGTGTCCGTCCAAAGACGATGATTCATGTCTCCGATGGTTTTTTCCATCAATCTCTGGAAAGTGGGGTGCCCTACAGATGCCTTGGGGCATCCAGGTGAACTGATAAAACCCAAGGGGGCAGACAAACGCTGTCTTCTCTTGATCTTCGGGGCTCATGGGGACCTGGTAGTACCCAGACCGCAGGTCCAGCACGCTGAACCACTGTCTGCCTGACAAGGCGCTAAGGATCTCTTCAATCCGAGCTAAGGTGTACTGATCCCTAACCGTGCGGCGATTCAAGGTGCGATAGTCCACACACAGGCGCACAGAGCCGTTCTTCTTCCATACCACCACAATGGGGGATGCGTTGGGTCTGCGGGACTCAGTCACAATTCCAGCAGTCTCCATCTCTTTCAGGAAATCCCTCACATCATCCACATGTCTGGGAGCTATGCGTCTGGAGCACTCTCGGAATGGAGTGGCATCGTTCAATCTAATCGTATGTTGAGCACTTTTGCTACAGCCTACATCCATTTCACTGAGTGGAGAAAACCTCTTTGCGCTCACTAAGTTGCTTTCACTCAGGTGGCAAGGATGATACTCCGAAGTCGAATTGCAATCTGGGAAGGGCTTCCGCATGAACCAGAGGTTCTCTTTGAGTGACTGGGTATATCCGGCCCTGTACTTGACCGACGTCAAACTGAATAGTGTGAAGCGAGATATTTTGGATGGACACTGTGAACAGTCGAGGAATCGAGGACTTCCACTCCTTCATCTCTGGCACCACTTTGAATCCTCTCTTCGCGACTTCTTCAGGTGTGGTTTCCAGTGAGAAATACCAGTCCCTTTCATCACAGGCAGGGTAGTTATGTACAGCTGCCATGTGTCTCACTCCCCCTGGTGGAATATCTGTCAACCCCTTCTCAAGGTTGAAGAACTGTCCGAACCCTTCTTGGGCCGAAATTCAGTAGCACTCTTCTTTGAAGGCAGGATAAATGCACAGGGATGACAAGGGTAAGGCTGGGGCCATAGCACTGCAGACCATGCGGAGGCATCTGTACGCTGAGCAAACTGACTGCATTAAGGCAGTGTTTACGTCCATGCAGCATGTGGGTGCCTCCGCGCGGAAGCAGGTGGGGGTGCACGTTGCATAAGAAAGCAGTTAAACTGATTTTTCAGCGCAACAGACAGGTCACGTGAGTTGTTCACTCAATGAGGGCGAACCAGCTCTGTGACATCACTGGCACGCCCCTAGACACGGCCACGGACGGCTCGCGTACCATGGCTAAAAACCGCACACGCACGGGTGAAGGCACTATGGACCTGGCCTAATTCCCCGGCTTATTTAAGGTACGCCCGGATCAAGGACCTCACCACATCAACATTGGTCCCTATTATGATGGGGGAATTTGAATGTTCCCTTGGTTCAGGACACACTAACGCTTCCAATTCCATGTGGTGAATCTTGTTTGTATTAAGCTGCGGTATATTCAGCTTCACTTGAATCACTCCGTTGATGGGGTAGTCTTCACTACTGAGGCCCCATAACTTCATTTTCTCTGGCGACTGCAGAGGTAAATACTGGAGGTGTAGATCATAGAAAGACCGGCAGATGATCGTCACTTGAGAACCAGTGTCCAGAAAAGCGGAGGCATAGATTCCCTCAACTAGTACTCATACTATGGCCGCACATCCTGTTTGTGCTCCTTTTCGGGTCTAGCCATGGGGCCACTGTCCAAGGAGGTGGATAGCCGCTGTGCTAGGTGAACGGTGAATGCCATGGCTACAGGGATGGGGATTCCCGACTTTGGACAGTCCCTTGTGAAGTGACCTCTGTTGCAGTATAACAACGAATACCTCGGTTCTCACCAGAGCTAGGATTAGGGGCCGAGCTCCGAGGCATCTAGGGCGTCTGGCATGGAGGTTCCTGGGAATGCTCTCCTCAGGATTCTCCTTCGCACTAGGCTTCTTGGATGGGGTTACCTTGCTCTCTCCCTTGGTAGACTCCAGAGACGTCTTGGGAGTACGGAATCGCACTTGTACCTCCTGCTTCTTTATTTGACCTAACAATTCCGTAAAGCTAGGGGGTTTCTCTGCCAGAGGGGTGCATCGCAGCATAAGGGCTATAGGATGAGAGGGTAAGGATCCTTTCAGCTGTTTGAATTGGTATTCATCCACGACTGGTGCAGCGATGACTTTCTTAGAGAGTAAGTTCCACAAAGCTAGCTGTATGAGTCGGATAAATGTGGACAGATCCTCTCCCTCCTTCTGCCGGAGGGCACGGAACTGTGCCAAGAACTCGTCTTCATCATTCTCAACACCATAGGCCTGGGTGAGGAGTTCTACCATCTCGTGGGCGGGGCCTTCCCCCTCTATCTCGCAGTGCATTCTCATAATATTGGCGACTGAGGGCCTTAGGCATTTGACTATCCGCTGCCTCTTCACTGCTTCCGAACAAGACCATTCTTTGAGCACTTGCAGGATAAGGTCTTACCAATCCCCAAACTCTTCTTCCCCTGCAGGGGTGGGTGATACCCCAGAGAAAGCTTTTAACATGGGCTAATGGTGTGACTCTGAGGCTTGAGCTAGGCCATACACCAGTTGCTGTATTGCTTCCCCAAACTTCGGACCTCTGAACGAGCGGCGACTACTGTGGCCAGACCTGTGGCTGAAATGACCCTGGATTAACGACGTTCTTCCTGGGGCTATCAGAGTGGTACAAGAGTTCAGGTACCTGAGGGGCCTGTCTTGGAGTAAAATTCGCCATCTTTATCGGGAGTTTGGGGTACATGAGCGGGCAACAACTGGACGGGGCTCCTGAAAAATGCTGGGCCTTGGGGCCATCATCTTCACTTTATTCGTCGCAAGCGGTAACTAGACCTATGCTCCATCTGTATGTAGGATACCATTTTTGGCCTAGGGATCGGGCCGTCTCTAACCTTGGTAACCGCCTCGGGAGGGGCAGACCGGGATGTTCCCAACGGCGACCATGTGGCGGGGAAATTCTTGGAGCTCCACAACACACTAACGGACCCCCTGTCTGGACAGTATGAACATGGTTTCCTATCATTTGGTTCTACTTTTCTTGGGCACCCTAGTTCTGAATCTCAGTAGCGCCTCCAATTGTAACCCCCTTTCCCTCTTCCTAAGGAAAACCACGGATGATTACATGTGCTGCTGTTACCTGTGAGGCTCACAGGAGGGCAAAGCCCCCGCTTCTGGGGAGCCTGTGGTGATATATCTTGTGGTGCAGCGCCTCAACCTATGAGGATCCCAGCATAAGCGGGATTACTCCTCATTGGAAACAATATACTCAGCAATAAACAATATCACACCAGATATTATAGAACTTGTCTTTACTGTGGTCCCACAGTATGGCAAATAATACAGTACACACAATACAGTAACACAGTACCACAGTACCCCTGTGTGTTCCCCCAAAGTACTGAGGGTGCTCTGGGCACCTAGAACCCTGGTGTTCCAGGACAATTCCCACACTAAAGTGTGTGAATGTATCGTTACCCTCCCTGTAGTGTGGTGGTGCACGACCAGCCTTCCTGGCTACGACCAGGGAATTAGGTGGATCCTCTGTTAGCAGAGCCACATCCGTGGTCCCACGATGTGGGTTCTGCAAAATTCTCCTCACACCTTACAGGTGGTAATCACGTGCGGTCTCGTATGAAGGCCGCTGGTCGCTGCGCTGACATCTTTCTGACGGCGCGGTGGCGTGAGTTGTGGATCTCTAAGAGGGAAGAGTCCCTGTCTACGGCCTTCCCTACAATACTACTCTCAGTAGGGATTGGGGCCTAACTGGGGCTTAGGGCCTGGACATGTCCGTCCTCATTGCTGGCTTTCTCCAGACTAACCACGTTGGCTCCTAACCCCGCGGACAAGATCTGGATCCACAAAATGGCCACTCGCTCCTAATTGGCTGGGATGGCCCATGTGACTTATCCCCACCCAAAGGCTTTTGGGAGTTGTAGTTCACTTGGCTACTTGCAGAGCCATTCCAAGATGGCCACCGCAACTTTCCCCTGATCCGACGGAGACCTCAAGGATCACTCGGGGCAACAGCGGGCCGATGCAGGGCAGCTCCCCCTCCTCTGGGCAGCTAAGTGGGACCCCGCTACATATATATATATATATATATATATATATATATATATATATATATATATATATATATATGTATATGTGTGTGTGTGTGTAGCCATGCCATCTATGGCTACTCATCTGCCCTGAGGAAGCTTTTTACAAGCGAAACCCATAGTCGAGTTTGAGTAGGCTACGCAAGCTCCCGTCACTGTCCTGTACCCGCAGCTCTGAAAGCGGGATCATCAGTATCCGGAAGTGACGCGGACGACTGCCGGAAGTGACATGACGCAGCGCAGCAGTCGGAGAGACTAGAGGAATTGTGCCATCTTTAATTTTTATGTGTTCATGCCACATTGTATAAATGTAAGTGCGATATTATTCATTACAATACAACGTTTTTGTTGAACATACAATGTTGCGCTAAGAGTGTGATCTCTTGTTTTCCATTGAGGATCATTACGCTGTGTCCACCTGAGCTGAAAACCAATCTGTGTACCAACTGCTGTTTATTCACTGGGAAAGTGTGAGTCCCCATTTCTGTTTATACCAAGATGTCTTTTATTTCCACATACGGTGATATCTGCACTCCCCAAAACTACCATTGGAAATCTACTTAAGGAGAATTGGACCGTCTCTTCAATGGTTTGAGCTGCGATTTTATATCACTATATTATTATAATTTATTTATTATTTATCTATTGACACATTTGCACGGTCACTAAAATAATATAAGTGAGCAAATTATTATTATTTAATAATATTTAATAACACTGGTATTTGCCTCATAGAGGAACGCCTTAATCACTTATTATTTTTTTTGCATTAGTAAGAGCAGGCCTGCCAGTAGTCAACATGGGTTTCCCCCACTCACTGGTGCTGCACTTGAGTGACAGGGGAGACAGTGACATCAGGCTTGAGTATGTCTAATCATGGGACAATCCTGGTGCCCTCCTCCTGCTGTACTTAAGGGTAGTTGCCTCCCAAATTCAGTAGTGCCTTTACTCACTTGAGAGAGGCAGGTCACAAAGCCAAGAGCCTGACTATTGGGCCTTCTCTGGTCCTCTTCCCTCCGGGGGAGAGTTATTGTGTACCATACCTCTTCCTCTGCTAGAGGGGCAGGGAAAAGCTGGGACTGCTGCGGGTGCCCTTGGCCTGTAGTGAAGGTCAAGGGACCATCCTTCAGTGAATAGCTGATGGTTGTTGCATTGGGAAGATCCCTGTCATGTTCTGTTATGCAGAGGGTGAGACAATAAACCGTTCCTGTTATTATACCTCCAGCCTGGTGTGTGATCTTACTTGGGGCAGGTAATCGGTTCTACCGTGGGAGATCATCTTCAGTTTCCTTGAGCATACGGCAGATGGGGGCGCTGCACTGCTAAAAGATATGTAGGGTATGAACCCCAGATGCCTAGTCCTGTGTCCCCACTATCATCAGCGGACGACTCAGCCCTCCTGTTACCAGCAGGTATCATGCACCACAGACAGTATGGCAAATAATACAGTACAGTAATAATGGCCCAAATCTCACACCAGGTGGGGGAAACACCGTTACATATATATATATATATATATATATATATATATATATATATATATATGTGTAGTGGGGTACCACCTGGCTACTATCTACCCAATGGGCTTGCAGTAAACCCTGGTGTTCACAGGTTTGCCAGTAGTTATCATGGGGTTTTTCCCCTTCATCTTGTGGTGCTGTGCTTGAGTGACAGCAGGGAGAGGCATATCCTGTTGTGGCTGGGCCAACGGGATGCCCACCCTCTGGCTGTACTTAATGGCAGGACCGCCCTAAAGTTGGGTTGGTTGACCTTCCCCATAAGGAAGGCAGGTCACGACTGGGAGCCTGAAATTGGGGCCTTCCCATGTGCTCTTTCCTCAGGGGAGGAGTAGCGTGACTATACCCCTGCCTCTGCTAAGGAGGTGGGGAAGAGCTAGGATGGCTGTGAGTGCCCTAGGCCCGTAGTGTCTGTCCAGGTACTATCTCCGGTGATATCTGAGAGAAATGGCTGTGATCCGGCAGGTGACTGCTGAGTACCTGTATTACTGCAATAGGAGTAGAAATAAACCTGTTTCTGCGTTGCAATATATCTCCTGCCTGGTGCGTGATCAAATTGGGGGGAGAGTTACAGTTCTACTGTGGGAAATCGCCTCCATATCCCTGGAGATTATGGCAGATGGAGGTGCTGCACTGCTAAGTATAACGTGGGGTATGGACCCCAGAAGCCTGTTCCTGTGTCCCAAATTTACCGTGAACAACTCCGCCCTCTTATATTATGCTTGTGCTGCCCGCAGACTAGACCTATCCCCTGCACTGAGGTGTGACGTATAGAGATACGCACCCGCAGCGGAGAGAGCGTGTCCGGAGTGTGGTAGTAGCGTTGTTGGCCAGGAAGTATAGGTATAATGAGATAGGTACTTGCCATATCCGGGGTAGTAGGAGTGCCGTAGTGTGTTCCGTAGCCGACGGTCGAGGATAGGAGAGGTCCAGGTGGTCGTGGTACTAAAGCCGAGTCCAAGAGTCTAGAGGTAAACGTAGAACGGTGGAAGCCAGGGTCGAGAGCCAGAGAGAGTAATTAGGCAAACTTGGGTCAAAACCTGAAGGGAGAACAAAATGAAAGCATGGCACAAAAACCACAACTGCTCAAGTGGAGACTTTGCCGAGCAATGAGCCAAAGGAAGGACTGGGCTAATAAAGGTAGGTGGAACAATAGAGGCAGGGGGCAGAGCAGGGGTGTGACGTGGAGCACTCTGTGGTTGGACGGCATTGTATTTGGTTTTCGGCTGTGCCGGGGGGCGTGAGTGCAGATGCCGGGGGCATGGCTAAAGGCAGAGTGCAGTGAATAAATTATAGCTGGAGAAGCGCTCTGTAAGGGTGAGTTGCGCGTGTCCCAGCAAGATGGCAGCTGCCTGCGTGTGTGCCGAAGGCGGGCGAGCGGCACCACGGCAGGGATACCGCTGAAGGGAAGATGCGGCGGTGGCAGTGGACCCCGCGGAAGGCAGGGGGGTAACGTCGTGGCGGACGTGACCCCTGGTTCCTTACATCTTGTTACCAGCAGGTATGCACCACAAACACCCAGTAATGGCCCCGATATGCAATTGGGGGGGAGGGAAACACTGTTACATTTTGAGGCTCTGCTGAGATCAAGAACAATAACGGAACAGGCTTACAGTGAAACAAAGCTGGAAATGATGAGATACACTTCCAGAACAAGTACTAATTGAAAGTGGGAAGCTATGTGCAGTCAGGAGATACAGAAACCTCGCAAAGCATGAACTAGATGGCCGTAAAGGGTGAATTAGATCTGGAGACAAAGGCTGGCTATTGCTGTTCTAAGTCGCCATGAGGCGAGTAGTCAAGATACCTAGAAGGAGGTGTACCTGGGTGGACCCAAGGAGCCTAGCCAAGGTCAGGATCTGTGATTCCAGCAGCCAAAAAGGATGGCGTAAATGTACTGCGGGGATAGCTCCGAGTACTACTAGCCAGTAACCAGACTATGGAACCATAGAGTGCTTGTAATGGACTAATATCGTGTACATCGTATTGAGATTGAACTTTGCTAGCCTGGGGTACCACCTATCCTTGGTAGATTGCTAATCTATATGCAGCAGCGATCACAAGAAATTAGTTCCCGCCATAACCATGCAGACCGCGTGGTCTAGTTGCAAACTGAAGAAACAAGTGTTGGAAGTATGTTGTGGAGTGGCACGAAAGCCATAACCGCACCCTTTTTGTGCCGTTTAGGACTTCTAGTCCCACAAGGGGGAGAAGAGAGGGAAGACATTGTGCTTATGGGTAGGCCTACAGATAACGTGCCTGCTATTCAGATTGAGGAGCCTGTCATAACTGCCCAAGTTCAACCCATAGGTTAACTGTTTCAAAATGGCATCCGGATTACCACCGATGGCCATGAGGCTGTGCCCAGCGTGGGTGCTGAATCCTGTGCTACTGGGTGCACCATATTCCGGGGCTTGGGATCCGCCTATGGCGTGAAAACTAGGACTCCACCCCCATGATGGGACTGGCTCATCCAAGAGTCAGAGTCACACCCTGTCAATGTGGGACCCTCCTCTGATCTCCACCAGATGGAGGGGCCATTGTAACAACCAATGCTCATCAACTACCCAAAAGAAAGGAGGAGTCGGAAGTGCCCGACCGCACCTTCAGTTCTTCGGAGCCAGCAGCGTAAGAAGAGCTACTCTACCTGTGCTTCTGCCTCCACGCACTTTAGTCCGATCCAAAATGGCAGACTGTGCCACAGGACATTACTCTTTGCCCTCGGGATACCTAGATGTAATTTCTGGGGATGACGCCTGATTGATGTGCCTATCTTCACAGTGTGCTTCTCCAGGTAAAGACCTGGAATGGAGAACGTGCCCTGCCTGTGGTGCTAGCTACTTCACACCCTGTGTGCCATCATCCATGTCCTGCTTGCCTGGCGACCTGGTCGACTCTGATATTGGGTCGGACGATGCAGAATTTTCTGTTTGTACAGCAGAAGCTGGCTCGGTGTCCGAGACGGTACCACCGCCGGAGCCGATCCATGAGCGAGCCACCGAGCATACAGCCACATCCCGCATGTGTTGCAGCTCGGCTCTTATGATGTTGCCACCGCTGATGAGTGGTTGTACTCTTGTCCTTAAAGATGAGGACTTCGCCGGAGATCCCAGACAATGACGCAGCTTAGTCTGGACATCTCATCTTGGTGGACTGGAGCACCAGCAGAGTCTGTCGTGGGTGTCAAAACTGGACGTGGCGAGCAGCAGTCGAAATGAGCCTCAAGTGCTCATCGGGACTCCAGTTTACCCGCGGAGCGGTGAGTAACCACCTCCTTACACACAATAGGACCCGATGGCGACAGCTGCTGACCTAGTACCTTCCGACACCAGTTCTGATGCCGAAGATGAAGACAGCGATACTGATCGAGATCCCGTGATACCGGAATCTGATGACGTCCCTTCAACAGCGACTGCTGGGGCGGACTAGAAATTACCGATTCCCGCTCCATTGAGTACCGCCCCTGTTAACTTTCCTTCAAGTATGCCACCTCCGAGAGGGGCTTGTAGTCCTTTTGGACGTTCTAAAGCTCCCAGCCCGTTATCATGCAACCACTCATACGTGAGACGTTGGCTGAGCACCAGAATTATGCTAAGGAACAATCTTTTCCGCTGCCAATAGAGTCCTATATTGCCGGTATGGAAGGATCACCTCCTTGGGAAGTGGAGCAAATTAAAGACATTGTTTCTCATGTCCCCATAGAGACTGTTTTGCCTTAATTCGATATGCACGCAAATTTCAAGCGTATGGCTAGGTGGGAAAGAAACAGATTGAGATCCGAATTCTGTTTTCAGGAACCAGTAGGAGGAGATATAGAGTTGGAGTATAGTACTGGGGATGAGGATATTTTCTTTAGCTCCAACGAGAGTGAGGATAGTGAGCCTGGCACCAAAGAGAGGAAGTTAAGGGGTTTCTCTGATAGAGTCATTAAAGATGATTCACTGATAATTCATGTAAAACATGTGCCCAGAATTCTATCTACACTACCTGATGATGCACCACAGTGGGTTAGTGAGATTATGGTAGAGTAAAATTCAGATTGGGGTATGCCTAATTCAGACAAAAGCATTTATGGGCTATCCTATAAGGATATTTCTGTGTACATAGACTCCCTGCCTATTACTTTGCCGGGTTGTGTGTGCCCCTTGTATTACCAGTAATGTCGTTCAGTGGTTGCTGTAAATCCTGTAGGCCATGTCGTACGCAGACCACCATAATGGGGTGATTTCAGTAACAGTGTCCGGTAGTACACCAAATTAGTTAGCTATAGGAACCGGAGCACTAATAATATAACAAGGTTCTCCCTATTGGAGGAGCCTATGTGTCTATTACCACCATAATATGTGTGTGATGAATATATGATCAGTGCTGTTTTAACAATGAAACTGTATATCATGCATATTAATGTGATATCATGTGAAATTTTATTTTGTTGTTCAGGTTACATCAGAGATGGTACCCAAAAATTTAGAACCCCAAGCGGGGCCGTTGGTATTTCCACCAGAGGGAGAGTGTAGCATGGTATCCCCTGGCTACTATCTACCCAATGGGCTGGCAGTAAACCCTGGTGTTCACACTTTTGCCAGTAGTTATATATAATAAGAGTAATTATAAACCCATTCCTGTTTTGCAAAATACCTCCTGCCTGGTGTGTGATCTAATTGGAGGGAGAGATCGCCTCCAGGGCCGCCAACAGGGGGGGACAAAGGGCATTGGCGTCCCGGGCCCCGTGGGTCAGGGGGGCCCGTCCGTCCGGGCCCCCTGCGCAGTCGGGCACCAGTTATTTAAATAATTTAAAAAAAAAAGTTTTTAAAAAAATGGCGGTGATTTCCCTGCGATGCCGGCACGCATGCGCAGGGCAAGCAGGGCCCACTCTCCCCCCCCCACTCCCAACATGGGATGGAGGGGGAAGTAGCAGCTCCTCTTCTGCGGCCCGCTCCCCTCGCTCCCAACGTGGGACGTAGGGGGACGTACCTGCTCCTCCTGCGGCCTGCTTCCCCCTCCCCCCCCCCACGGCCAGCTTCCCGCACGCCCCCCGAGTCCACCTCCCACGCGCCCCCCGAGCCCACCTCACGTGCCCCCCCTGAGCCCACCTCCCGTGCACCCCCCGAGTCCCCCTTCCGTGCCCCCCTGAGCCCACCTCCCGCGCCCCCTCCCCCAGCCCACCTCCCGTCCCGGGCAGCTACCGCAGGGATATCGGGGGCAGGAGGGGAAAGCGTCCGGCGGCAACCTGCACCCACCCGATCAAGGTAAGTCACTGTCACCCACTGCTCTGTCACTCACTGACTGTCACTGTCACCCACTGTCACTGTCACCCACTGTCATTGTCATCCACTGTCACTGTCACCCACCCAGTCACTTACTGTCACCCACCCAGTCACTGACTGTCATCCACCCAGTCACTGACTGTCACCCACCCAGTCACTGTCTCCCACCCACCCAGTCACTGTCACCCAGTCACTCTCTCCCACCCAGTCACTGTCACCCAGTCATGTGTCCCCCACCCACCCAGTCATGTGTCACCCACCCAGTCATCCACCCATCCATCCACCCACTCACTCACTCACCCACCCAGGAAGGCAGTCACATGTCTTTTGTTGAAAATATTAGGGGAGGGAGTGGTTCAGTGAGTAAAAGACACTGAGTGGCACTGAGAGTTTGATGCAGGGGAGCCTGGTTCAATTCCCGGTGCCGGCTCCTTGTGACCTTGGGCAAGTCACTTTATCTCCCTGTGCCTCAGGCACCAAATACATAGATTGTAAGCTCCACGGGGCAGGGACCTGTGCCTGCAAAATGTCTCTGTAAAGCGCTACGTATAACTAGCAGCGCTATTCAAAAACATGCTATTATTATTATTATTATTAAATACAAAAATAAACAGATTGCATTGTAATGTTTTTTTCTGTATCACAATAAGAAAACAGTTAAGTAAAAGTTGCGCTAAAAGAGATTTGTTCGTGGTAGGTGTGCTATGGGTTCGGGGGGGGGTGCGCTATGGGTTCGGGGGGAGTGGGGGGTGCGCTATGGGTTCGAGGGTCTGCTCCTTTCATTTGTCTTGGGCCCCATGATTTCTGTTGGATGGCCCTGATCTCCTCCATATCCCTGGAGCCTACAGCAGATGGAGGCGCTGCACTGCTAAGTATTACGTCGGGTATGGTTCCTAGAAGCCTGTCCCAAAGTTACCACGGGTGACTCAGCCCTCTTGTTAACAGCAGGTATGCACCACAAACACCCAGTAATGGCCCCGATATGCGATTGGGACACACACATACACACCGTTTTATATAAACCCCAGAGTAGGCTCCAGCACACTTAAGATAGATAGACAAACATAAAGAGTCTCTGAATAAGCCACAAATGTAATCACGTAAACAGCAAATTAATATACAAAATTGGAAATGCTAACTGACTACTAATGCAAAGTATACAGCTCTAATTATCACACAAATAGGGGGAAACAAGATATAAAGGGGAAGGGAAGTGTGGGGTACAAATGAGGGTATGGAGAGAGGACAACAGCACAACATATAAAGACAATGGGGTAGGATAAGAGGGGCAACTTTTCAGGGTAGACACCCTTTCTTCTGGCCCGTTCCCTTGGGTCCAAAGAGACCTCAAGGTACTTCCCTTAATCCTTGTCCCCCCTGTGTGAGACACAAATGCAAGCATAGCAAAAAAGTCACAGTGAAATGCAAGCAACAGCAAGCAAAGCAGAAATCACTGAGTAATGCGATCATGTAATCCAGCCGTGAACAGCCATCGGCAGTAAAGATAAGTAAATAGGGTTAAAGCAAACCGTCCTTAATCTTATTGTTCACAGGATACTGTATGTGCAATCTTCCTTTCTCTCACTGGAGCTGCGGTGGACTGAACATCACACATGGCATTACTTTTGTAATCACTTCCTGAATGACGTCACGTGTCACGTGACGTCCCGCCCATCAAGTCCACGAAGAACCTATATATATATATATATATATATATATGTGAAACAAGGCAGCAGGCACTCTGTAAACAATGAAACACTGATGCTTATCCCATGCGCACATCCCTGTATACAGCAGATATTACCAGATTTTGATCCGGATAGAAGAGACAGCACACAGCCAAGTTGAAATGTCAATATATTGAGGTAACAAAACCAAGGCACTACATCCGACGTTTCGGTCAGCTACATGTGACCTTCCTAAGGGATGAAATCACCCAAGTGTGAAGAAACGCGTAGGGATACTAGTTTTTACTAGTGATGGTCACTGTACCAGACCTGTTCTATATCTGGGACTTTCAATCAGACTCTGGGACTCTGCAACGCTGCCTTGCGCCGATGCGCTGTTTGTTGGGACTTTGGGACACCACCTTATGGTGATACATCAGTGATTTGGTCCCCTTGGTCCTACCTTCTCCCTTCCTCCTATCCGGAACCATTGTTCACCGCAGTTTGTTTCCGGCTGAGAGTAAGAGTGGCTGCACATCCCCTGAGTTCCTGCTGGACGGTAGCTCAGAGGTGTCATACAACTTGTGGGAGCAGGACGTGTGAGCGGAGCAGCAGTTTCCAGCGTCTGGCGAATGAGTATTACTCATTACATGCTTTAATATTTTCTATGTTTGTGAGTGCGCATTTGTTGGAGTTTTATGGAACATTACATTTTGTATCTTAATATAATACACTAGGATCGGGTGCTTTCTTCTCTTTTTATCTTCTAGATCCAGTGGGAGTTCGTTGTTCCTTTCTGAAAGCTGCCTACAGTACATCCATACAGAGGGCTACTACCCTTCCATCTTTATAGGACATTGCCATCCAAGGGTTTTGTGGACTCTGATTCACCTCATCCATTGTGGTTTTATTATCATTTTTATATTTTCCTACACTCCCCCAAGCACACTTATTTTATTGATTATATGTTTTTTTTTTTTTTTTTTTTATACATGCATGTTTATATGTTATATTTGAACAGTCATTGGTAATACTAGTTTATGTTATTTATTTAGTTTTATTTATTTTAGATTTTTATTTCTGGTATAGTGCTAGAGCATCATTTTTTGATATATATTAGGTTTCATCATTATATATATATTTTATATCCATTTATTCCTGTACTCTATATATATTTTATACATTGATTATACAGTTAGTGGGTAATATATTGCAGACACTTATTGGCGCAGTCTTTTTTGTATATATATATATATATATATATATGTGTGTATGTATGTATGTATGTACAGTAGCACTGTTTCACCCCTCCCCTCTGGGAGATTACACAGCCTATGCTACCTAGTGTATGGTGAGTTACCTGTTATGGTTAGGAGAGCTGAGCTTATCTGCGGTATTGTGGAGATCAGGACAGGCTTAGGTTCTTCCTATGGTTCTTCTCATGGTGCTTAGCGCCTCCAGCAGCAGTGGGCTCCATGATGTTCGGAGGTCAGCCCCCACTATTGCACTCTTTTCCCCTCACCCCAAGGACTGATACTCAGACTGAGTTACATTAGAAAAGGATCTTTATTTAGGCTGGCACTCACTGCAGTTCTTCATCACAGTGGTGCATGGTCTCGGAGGTCCCACACCTTGGGATGGTGAAGGCCCTGATCTTACAGGCCTTTGTGGCTGAATCTGATGTTCCCCAAACCAAAGGCTGGGAGTGAGCATGCTCATCCTGCCATAGGAGGGACTCACAGCTCTCTGCTTCCTCTCTCTTCAAGACCTCAAGCAGGACTCTCTCTAACTTGGTCACACCTCCTAGGAGACTCAAGAAGGGCAGGCTCATGGTCTATACCTATCCCTGATATGCTTACACAGGCCATGAGTCACCACCTTCTATCACTCATAAGAGGGGCATAAGGGGGGTCAAGAGCCTATAGATCTAACTATTACTGCCTGCAGCTAACAGGACTTACATAACAGGGATAGCCATGGGAAAGAAAGGCATAATGGGACATACCCTGTTACATATATATATATATATATATATATATATATATATATATATATATATATATATATATATATACACACACATACAGTATGCATACATATATATACGTTATTGATTTGTTTGTTGAATGTCTGTGTTGTCACACATGCAGTATGCCCTTGTCAGAGATAAGTTAGGAGATGGTGGGTATGGTTATTTGTGCCTAAAAGGTAGCAATATTGCCTTTAGTATAGCTAGATGGATAGGGCTCCGCCCTTTCCTTATGGCAGATGTATATGCAAAACCTTTATTGCCAGTGGCATTAATAATGATTTTATTTTGTGAAGTTTATAATAAATCCGTGGCCATTCTTTGAGAGCTTTTCAGGAGATCATCATCCTGACCTTATGCTTTGGAAAGTCAAGAAAATTAGTGATACCCTTTGTAATCATTATACACTCAGACATTTCTTGAGGACAGATAAGCAATTATTATTTAGTAAAGTGGAAGTACCACAACTGCATATTCAGTATTTTCCTTTTTAATACAGGTAACAGCTGCTGCTTAATCACGGCGATGACTAATCCTGTGTTAAGTGATCCAAATCTGTACAACTATAAAGGATTCTGTTTCCCAAATCAGCTGGTTAAACAAGAATACGTTGATTCATTGCAGGAGTTTGAAATTAAGGACAGTGATGTATTCTTGGTTGCATATCCAAAATCAGGTGCGTTTCTTACTCCTTATACAGAATTCAAGACGTCAATATGTTACTGCTATATTAAATGTACAATGCCCTCACTGGACATAAAGAAATGTCTCAGGGCACTACAGTATGCACTAAGCAGTGATAACTGGTTTTAAGTGAGATAAATGTTTTTTTAAGACTGATAATGCCTGCTGCGTGATTCACTAAGCAGTGATAACAGTGCTTTATTGGTCTTAAAAGGCATTTTTTCACCCCCCAGAAAATGTGAAAAAAACCTGTTCGATCAGGCAAAAACTGCAAACGCACCGTTTTTTTGCCAGTCTGCGCGATTCACTAAGCAGTGATAAGGGAATCGTACTTTAAAAGCACGACAGATTTTTGCACCAGCTAAAGGCTGGCGCAAAATAAATGGAGTCATGAATTAAAGCAGGGGGGCGCAAACTTTTTTCCCTGCGCCCCCCTGCCGGCTGTCCCCTCACTCCCGCGCCCCCCCCATCCCCAACTTACCCTCGCTCCGGCGTAATGACGTCACGTTGCCATAGCAACGTGACGTCACATGACCTCGCAGCGTCATTTTGACGCCGCGTTGCCATGGCGACGCCGGGAGGAAGCCGCCGGAGCCACGGGTAAGTATGGTTTACAGAGGCCCTGCAGCTCCCCCGGCACTTAATTTAAGTGCCTTCGGGAAGCGCGCGGGGCCTCGGTAAACCCCGCGCCCCCCGTCGGCAGTCTCGCGCCCCCCTGGGGGTCGCGCCCCACAGTTTGCGCACCGCTGAATTAAAGCATTGTTTACCTTTTTTTCACCTCACAATTAATACAAGAGGCAGGCGGGTCCCCGCTGGCCTGCGATACCAATCGTGTGCCCAAAAAAACATAACAGGCAATACTTTGAAATAAATACACCCCCCCCCCCCCCAGACCCCTAATACATATAGTACATAAATGGTCAAAATTACTATTATCCAGATATGGATAATAGTGCAATTGTCCATGCAAAATAAAACATTAACAAGCAAAAAGAAAATAAATAAAACTTGCACTCAACCCTGCCAGGCTGCCACGATGAAGGCCGTCCTCATCCTCATCACCGTCCGTTACCACAAATAATGCAGTACAATAACAAATACAATCTTCTTTTTCCTCCTCTTCCTCCCGTCAAATGAGGCTGCACAGGCTTTTATAGACCTGTGATGTCACATTTGAGTGCAAATGGTTCACATACCTCTGATTGGCTGTGAAAACCACGTGTCTTTTATTTTTTTGGTGATGTCAAGTAAAGGGAGTGAAGCCAGCCAATCAGAATGGCTCTGCTTCCTTTCCCTTTAATATGACGTCACCAAAAGCAACATTGCTGCCGTCACATGGTACTTCAGCCAATCAGATTGGGAGACGTATCCCCAATCTTGTTATAGAAGACCATGTAACAAACTAATTTTGGGGAAAGGATGTGACGTCAGCCAAAGGGAGTCACATGGTCTACTACAACCAATCAGATTGGGGATATACATCTCCCAATTGGATTGACAGAAGTACCATGTGACGGCAGCCATGTTGCTTTTGGTGATATCATGTTAAAGGAAGCACAACCATTCTGATTGGCTGGCTTCACTCCCTTTACATGACGTCACCAAAAAAAAAAAAGACACATGGTTTTAACAGCCAATTAGAGTCGTGTGAACAATTTGCACTCAAATGTGACGTCAAAGGCCTATAAAAGCCTGTGCAGCCTCATTTGCCGGCAAGAAGCCAAGGAGGGAGGACCTCCTCCACCAATAGGATTATAATGCATTACAGATGAAGATGAAGATACAGCTACAGATGAAGAAGAACAAGAAGATAGAAGACCCCAAAAGGGATTACAATTAACAGATGAAGATAAAGAAAGAAGAAAAGGACTTTGGATTTTACCTGTGGCCTGTTGCTCATTGGGATCGTGGATTGTTTCAAGAGCTTCCGGAGACCCCTGGAATCGGAGGGTGAAGACATATTAAGGTAAGAAAAAATATCGAATGTATGTTATTTTCAGTGTTCGACAAACCTATACATTTGCACGCTCCGGGCGAGTGGATTTAACATCGTGGCGAGCTATTATTGGCCCAAGCAGCACACGTGTGGTACTAGGTGGCGAGTACTCCACCACAATGGATTTGAAATGAAAAAACCGAGATGCAATAGAAATGCAGACTTTCAGCTTTAATTCAAGAGGTTGATCAAAAATATCATATGAAACGTTTAGGAATTGCAACCATTTTCATACACAGCCCCCTTATTTCAGGGGTAATTCAAATGTAATTGGACAAATTAACACAATCATAAATAAATGTTCATTTTTAATACTTTGTCGAGAATCATTTGCAGGCAATGACTGCTTGAAGTCTGGAACGCATGGACATCACCAAACGCTGGGTTTCCTCCTTTGTCATGCTTTGCCAGTCATTTACTGCAGCTGTCTTCAGTTGTTGTTTGTTCGTGGGTCTTTCTGCCTTAAGTTTTGTGTTCAGCAAGTGAAATGCATGCTCGATCGGGTTTAGATCAGGTGATTGACTCGGCCATTGCAGAATATTCCACTTCTTTGCCTTAAAAAACTCCTGGGTTGCTTTCGCAGTATGTTTTGGGTCATTGTCCATCTGTAAAGTGAAGGGCCGTCCAATCAACTTTGCTGAATTTGGCTGAATCTGAGCAGACAATATATACCATACACTTCAGAATTCATCCGGCTGCTTCTGTCTTCTGTCACATCATCAATAAACACTAGTGACCCAGTGCCATTGTAAGCCATGCATGCCCATACCATCACACTGCCTCCACCGTGTTTTACAGACTATGTGGTATGTTTCGGATCATGAGCCGTTCCAAGCCTTCTCCATACTTTTTTCTTCCCATTATTCTGGTACAGGTTGATCTTAGCTTCATCTGTCCAAAGAATGCTGTTCCAGAACTGGCTGGCTTTTTTAGATATTGTTTGGCAAAGGCTAATCTGGCCTTTCTATTCTTGAGGCTTATGAATGGTTTGCACCTTGTGGTGAACCCTCTGTATTTCCTCTTGTGAAGTCTTCTTTTTATGGTAGACTTGGATAATGATTTGCCTACCTCCTGGAGAGTGTTCTTCACTTGGCTGGATGTTGTGAAGGGGTTTTTCTTTACCACGGAAAGGATCCTACGATCATCCACCACTGTTGTCTTCCGTGGACGTCCAGGCCTTTTTGTGTTGCAGAGCTAACCAGTGCGTTCTTTTTTTCTCCGAATGTACCACACTGTTGATTTGGCCACTCCTACTCCTACTTTGTTTCTGCTATCTCGCTGATGGATTTTCTTTTTTTTTTGCAGCCTAAGGATGCCCTGTCACACTTGCATTGAGAGCTCTTTTGACTGCATGTTGTGGGTTCATAGCAACAGCTTCCAAATGCAAATGCCACACCTGGAATCAACTCCAGACCCTTTACCTGCTTAATTGATGATGAAATAACGAAGGAATAGCCCACACCTGTCCATGAAACAGCTTTTGAGTCAATTGTCCAATTACTTTTGGTCCCTTGAAAAAGAGGGAACTACATATTAAAGATATGTAATTCCTAAACCCTTCCTCCAAATTTAGATGTCAATACCCTCAAATTAAAGCTGATAGACTTTACTTTAAGACCATATTCATTATTTAACTGTAACTTGAATTTATTTTGGTACACCGCCGAAATAACAAAACTTGAATCAGTGTCCAATTATTTCCGGACCTAACTGTATTTTTTTTGAATTGCCCATTGATTGCAAATCCATATGACCCTTTAGTGCTATACAATACATACATACATACATTGACAAGCAATGGTTATTTTGGCAAATGCTTGCTTTTATGTATTCTAAATGAATTTTGATACTTTGATATTTCTTTTTAATGGCATTTATTTTGTGTTTTGATTTTGTCTGATGGCATTTTTGGTGGTGTTTTCAATGGATTATTTCAGGGGCCTTTTTGGTTTTTGCTTTTTAATATTATTAAATTATTAGATTATTTTTGCTATTTTTAATTTCAATGATGGTGTTTATTTGGAGCTTTATTTTATTTCATGATGGTTTTATTTTGGTGTTTTAATTGTTAATTGGGTTTTTTATTTGGTATTCGATTAATAGATTGCTGCTAATTTTGCGGTGTTTACTTATTTATTCTTGTTTATTTGGTGCTTGTTTTGATTACAGTGGCTATTGTTTGTAATAGTTAATTTTTAGATTGACCATTGACTGGCATAATGTGAAATCATGCCCAAATTATATGGGCAGGATGTGCCCACTGTGTCATCAAATGTTTTATTAGCGTGTGTTATGTGTTCAGTTGGAAATGTAATGTGTTTTATTTTGGGCCTGTTTTTTGTTTAACTCACCATTTATTGCTATAATGGTAAATCATGCCCATATTATATGGTTTAAAACCAGAGACAGAACATGAAACACAGACAGAGCTCAGTGCACATCCAGTGAAACCTATACACGGTACAGTGCCTAAATATATATGTATAGATATCTATTAAATAAAATGGTCTTTTAGTTTAACATTTTGGCCAAAGTGTTGTAAGCCCCTGAGCCACTACACGGCAGACCACATCTCTAGGGTCCCTAACACTAATATAATTTTTTAATAACCTGTGCATTACCAGGAAGAATGATTTATAATAAATCTGTTAAAATTAGTTGCATAATTCTAAGTCTGATTGAAGCTTTTATTAACCTGTACATTACCAGGAAAAGCACTCTGTATTAGATTTGTCACAACCATACTGCAAGCAAGCAAGTTCCCCTGAGAGTGGGAGATGCTATGGAGTGAGCTTTTAACCATTTACATGTGGGAGGAGTGAGCTTCAACAAGATAGGAAGAGCCACCCTCCAATCAGCTAAGACCAGCTGAACAAGAATTGTAAAACATACAGGATACCTGCAAGCTCATATTGAACCCCCAAAATTACCACAACATATTATATGGGCATGATGTACCCTCTGTACCAATGAATGAGTGGAGAATGTTGGTAGTTGCTTGGGGAGGGTGGTTATGCCTTGGTGACAGGGGTTAACCCCTTAATTACTATAGAGGTTACTAACCGCTAAGGTGATTGAGGGGTTAGGGGACATTAGATTGTATTTGTTATTGTACTGCATTGTTTGTGGCAACGGAGGACATGGACGGTGATGAGGATGAGGACGGCCTTCATCGTGGCAGCCTGGCAGGGGTGAGTGCAAGTTTTATTTTTTTTCTTTCTGCTTATTAATGTTTAATTTTTAATGGACAAATGCACTATTATCCATATCTGGATTATAGTAATTTTGACCATTCATGTACTGTATGTGTTAGGGGGCAGGGTGGGGGGTGTATTTATTTCAAAGGATTGGCTGTTATGTTTTTTTGGGCACATGATTCGTACCACAGGCCAGCGGGACCCCCGAAACCCACGGCGACCACCCAAGGGCCCCCAGACACCCACGGATCCACCTTGAGGCTCTCAGACACCCGTGGGGATGACCCGAGGACATCTGTCAGACTCTTGTATTAATGGTGTGCTTGAAAAAACATTAACAATGCTTTAATTCATATCTCCATCTCTTTTGGGCCAGCCTTTAGGTTGTGCAAACATCTGGCATGCTTTTCAAGTATGATTCACTTATCACTGCTTAGTGAATCGTGCTGACTTGCACATTTGCCATTTTTTGACTGATCGGACAAGTTTTTTTCCGAGTTTTTTTTTTGGTGAAAAAATGCCTTATAAGGCCGATAATGCATCCTTATCACTGCTTAGTGAATCGCGCAGCAGGCAGTATCGGTCTTAAAAGCCATTTATCTCACTTAAAAGCAGTTACCACTGCTTAGTGCATAGCCCTCTACGTCTCTATTCCATGTGACCTGGTCCCAGACCACAGGGCACTGCGTGGCCGTCCGGTCACCGGTGCAGAAATACACTAAAGGGGAAGGGTCCATATCTGGGGCCTTCCTTATAACACTCAACTGGCTGTGACTCAAGGCCTAGCTGGGGCCTAAGGTAGCAAACTTTGGCCTAGTCCAGGGGCAGTGCTCCATGGACACTCACTACCTGCTCTCTTGCCGCCCTCCATCAGACTGACTTTGCGCGATCCCTGCAGCGGAGGATATCCTGTCTCTCCTTCTTCGCAGTCTCTAATTGGTTGGCTGGTCCCACGTGATTCCCTCCCCCCAGAGGATCCTGGAAGTTGCATCTTGCAGAGCTGGTTTAAGATGTACGCCGCACTCTGCCCACTGCGCATGCGCGCCTGCCATTCTGCGCATGCACGACTCCCAAAACGGCTGCCCACCGCCCTACAATACAGCGCGGAGCTCTGGCGCCATAAAATAGCAGTTCCCCCTCACTGGAGGTAGCTGGTGGTGGGAAGTAGGCAGAGGATTATTGAAGAAAACATGTATAATACTGCTGTATGGACAGATATAAACAACGTTTTGCACACTTTTAGACACATTACCTTCACAGACCTATTTGTAGATTAAGTTAAAGTGAGAAATGAGAACGATCCTATCTTTAAAGAAAGCATGACATTCAAAAAAAGCAGTGAGCGCGCTATAAACAATTCTATGATACTGTATCCATATATATTTAAAAAGCACATATTTACTTATTCACAGGTTCCACTTGGAGCCAGCAAATATTGAGCTTAATTTTCAATGAAGGACACCGCAATGGGACAGAAACTATTGCAACGACTGAAAGAGTGCCATGGCTGGAATATAATTTGAACAATGTAGATTACGTTGCCCTTCCCTCACCTCGCCTTTTTGCATCAAATTTAATTTATCATCTTCTTCCTAAGGATCTGAGAAGCAAGAAAGGAAAAGTAAGAAACACGCTGTTCCTCTGTACTGTATTCAAATGGCTAGAAAAACTAATTTGAAAGAGTATTTTCTTAATCTTTAGTGTTATTACTTATTAATTGTGAATCTTGACATTGCTAAAAGTTGATGCTTCCTTGGGTGAACACATACCTCTTTGATTAGAAAATATGAATTCATGGCACTACAGTATAAGGAAAATAGTCTTCATAAACTGGTATTCATTTTAGAGAATGTGGGGATCTGTCCTGCGCTTCCGTGTGCAGAGTGGCAGTCTGAAATTATATCAGACACTGGGGCAGCGCATGAGGGAGCTCCGCTTAGCCACAGAGTTGACCGGTGCAGGGGGCTGTTGGTAACTTACCTCACCTGCATCTCCGGTCTGGGGCCTGCTCACCTCGGCTGCTCCTGCGTGCCACCGTCAGAAGAATATCAGGAAACAATGGCGGATTCCGGCGCAACTGCGCATGTCTGACTCAGAGAGGCTGCTGGGATACTTCAAAAAACTTTATTCGTTGAACACACAAGGGCTAACACCGCATTCTCCCCCTCAACGCGTTTCACCCTTAGGAATAGACGAAGCCCTATTCCTAAGGGTGAAACGCGTTGAGGGGGAGAATGCGGTGTTAGCCCTTGTGTGTTCAACGAATAAAGTTTTTTGAAGTATCCCAGCAGCCTCTCTGAGTCAGACATGCGCAGTTGCGCCGGAATCCGCCATTGTTTCCTGGTATTCATTTTAAACTCACTGCTTCCAATGTGCCATTGATGCAGTAAACCAAAACAATTAGAATACACAAATTGATGGTTTAATTGTATACAACACATGTTTGTCCTCGCATGACTCATTGTACAGCGTATCTACAGATATCTCATAATGAACATTGAATATTTCCCCAATGATTACTAAGGGAATGTGTGAAATTCACATGGATTATTGTCATTCTGTTAGTAATCATGTAACAATAAGAAATATATATATATATATAATCAAAAAATAAATAGATGATACCGTTCTGTGGCTAACGAAATGCTTTTATTTGTGCGAGCTTTCGAGATACACTGATCTCTTCTTCCGGCGATGTTACAATGCATTGTACAATGCATTGTAACATCGCCGGAAGAAGAGATCAGTGTATCTCGAAAGCTCGCACAAATAAAAGCATTTCGTTAGCCACAGAACGGTATCATCTATTTATTTTTTGATTATTGAAGCTCGGCTAACACGGTACTGATACCTCTACATATATATATATATATATATATATATATATATATATATATATATATATATATATATCTACTATGTATTTCAGAAAGCACTGTATGTCTGCGTCCCAAGGGCCAATCGCATAGGACCTTGGGCCTGTCACTCCGGCTCAGGCCATGCCCGCCCCCGCACACCTCTCAATTGCCTGCGTCCAACACCAATGCCACACTGTCCCACCCCTCACTGACTCTCATTGGCCTGCGTCCAATGCCCGCCCTCGCACACCTCTCATTGGCCTGCGTCCAACACCAATGCCACACTGTCCCACCCCTCACTGAGCTAATACTTCCACACTGTCCCACCCCTCACTGAGCTTTGGGAACGCTTTGCATTTGCAGCACAACCTTCACTGCTCTGGGGCCACGCTTCACAGCTATCAAAACCCTCACCGTCTGCTACCACAGACTGCCCAATCAGGTACAGAATCAGCTACACAAAACACCTACACACAACGCACGATAACACCAAACACTGCACACACACACATTCACACACACCAAACACTGCAGACACTGCACACACACACATTCACACAACATTCACACAACACCAAACACTGCAGACACTGCACACACACACATTCACACAACATTCACACAACACCAAACACTGCAGACTGCCTCTTCAAAACACCACCCTCGCCCACCCCCAACTCCCCCCCCCCCCCCGGTCCACGCCACACATCTCCCTCCGCAACCGCACACCCTCTACAGGCCGCGGCCTACAGTCAAACACCATCGGCACCGATCACCCTCCCGCTACCTCACACACTGTACGGCCCGCGGACCGACCAGCACGCCACAGATCTCCCTCTCGCTACCGCACACCCTCTACGGCCCGCGGACCGGGACGCACGCCATAGATCTCCCTCCCGCTACCGCGCCCCTCCCATCTCCCGTTAAACAACATCGCCACCGGCTACCTACTCACTTCGGCAGTGGCCCGCACGGAGCTCTTCTGAACGCCAGCGCACGACACACATCTCCCTCCCGCTACCGCACACCCTCTACGGGCCGCGGACCGGGACACACGCCACAGATCTCCCTCCGCAACCGCAGACCCTCTACAGGCCGCGGCACCGATCGCCCTCTCGCTACCTCACACACTGTAGGGCCCGGGACCGCCCACCACGCCACACATCTCCCTCCCGCTACCGCACACCCTCTACGACCCGCGGACCGGGACGCACGCCACAGATCTCCCTCCGCAACCGCAGACCCTCTACAGGCCGCGGCCTACGTGTGGGGGGGGGACAGTGTGTGTGTGGGGGGGGGGGACAGTGTGTGTGTGGGGGAGGGGGGGACAGTCTGTGTGTGGGGGAGGACAGTGTGTGTGTGGGGGAGGGGGGACAGTCTGTGTGTGTGGGGGAGGGGGGACAGTGTGTGTGTGTGGGGGGGAGGGGGGGGGACAGTGTGTGTGTGTGTGTGTGTGTGTGTGTGGACGGGACAGTGTGTGGGGGAGGGGGGACAGTGTGTGTCGGGGGGGGAGACAGTGTGTGTGTGGGGGGGGGAGACAGTGTGTGTGGGGGGGGAGACAGTGTGTGTGGGGGGGAGACAGTGTGTGGGGGGGGGGAGACAGTGTGTGTGTGGGGGGGGGGGACAGTGTGACTCCCGGGCAACGCCGGGTCTCTCAGCTAGTATATATATA
The DNA here is from genome assembly GCF_040206685.1 of Ascaphus truei. Classification (NCBI taxonomy): domain Eukaryota; kingdom Metazoa; phylum Chordata; class Amphibia; order Anura; family Ascaphidae; genus Ascaphus; species Ascaphus truei. Next base: position 296,839,412 of record NC_134486.1, read on the forward strand.
TAAAACTGAAAGGTTGGTTGTGTGTGGGTTTGTGAGGTTGCTCATTGGTTGCGGTGGCTCACGTGGTTGGTGGTGGCTCACGCTGTGATTGGCCTGCGGGGTGGGGTTACGTCACAAACACAAATACACACGCCCTCACAGGCTCCTCACACTGCGTGAGAGCCACCGAGGCCCGCTGCCTCACACACTCCACCCGCCGCGCCTTTGAGCCGCTCCCCCAGCTCTCCCTTCCCCGGCGCTCTCCCTTCCCCGGCACTCTCCCTTCCCCGGCTCTCCCCCCCACAGACCGCTCACTCGTCTCTCCCTTCTCCCTCTCTCCCCCCAGAGCCCGCTTCTCCGCTCTCCCCTGGCTCTCGATTCCCTGGCTCCCCTCCCCCCGCTTTCTCCCCCTCTCCCTTCACCGGCTCCTACCTGCATCCTCCGGTGCCGCTTCCGGTATGGGGGCCAGAGGGGGGTGAGGTGCGTGAGCGGGGTGTGAAATGTGTGGGGGGGTAAGATGCGTGTTGGGGGGAAATGCGTGGGGGGGAGATGCAAGGGGTTTCCCCCAGAGCCCGCTCTCCCTTCCCCGGTTCCCCTCCCCAGGGCCCACTCACCCGGCTCTCCTTTCACTGCTTCCTCTCCCCAGAGCCCGGACCCCCCACCCAGAGGCTGCACCCTCCGCTCTCTCCGCCTCTCCCTTCCCCCGGCTCCTACCTGTAGCCTCTGTCGCCGCATCAGGTATGGGGGACAGAAGGGGGGGGTGGATGCAGGGGGGCAGACATGCAGCGGGGGGAAGAGATGCAGGGGGGGTGAGAGATAACCCACCCAGTCACTAACCCACCCACCCAGTCAAGTCACCCACCCACCCAGTCACTAAAATTCACTAAAGTCACTAACCCTACTCACTAACCCACTCTCCCACTCACCCACCCACTCACACACTCACTCACCCACCCACTCACTGAGCTCTGAATGGGGGGTGTATTGGAGATGTGAAGGGAGGGTGCGGCCACTGACTGAAGGGGGGGAAAACAGAGGTGAGAATGGGGGGGGTGGACCTGTGATAGGGGGGGTAATTGCACATGTCAACGCAGAGGGGGGGGACACAGCTGTGAAGGAGGGGCAGGATCTGTGAAGGGGGGGGGAAACAGACCTGTGAATGGGGGGGCGAACTGTGAACCAGGGGGTTCAACTGGCCTGTCAAGGGGGGGAAATTACTAATGTGAAGGGGGGGACACAGAGCTGTGAAGAGTGGGTGCGGAGCCTTGAACGGGGGGGGGGCAGGTTTGAATGCGGGAGGGCCGCATTCATGTGCATGGGGGGGCCCAGATTGCTGTCAACAGGGGCGAAAGGGGAAGGGTGGGGAAACAGGGGAGAGAGAGAGGGCAATGGGGAGAGAGAGGGGGAGCTGAGAGAGAGAGGGGGAGCTGAGATAGGGGGGGAGCGGAGCGAGAAAATTCTATCCCGGGCAACGCCGGGTATATCAGCTAATATATATATATATACAAAGAAAAAAGAAAAAAAAAAAAAAAGTAGCGCCAACAAGCAAATAATTCTAAATCAATTGATAATGATAAGGGTTAAAAAATTAGTGTATATACAAAAATTCAATAGATACTAAATGCAAATATATGGAAGGGAGCACATGTAGTGATTTGAAGGCCTTACTCTGATGCCAGAATTACCTGGATGATTTTGAGTGAACTGAGTGAACCGGAGGGATTGCGCTGTTCGTGAGATCAACTCCAGCCTGCTTTGGACTCTCTGCTATGTTTTGGACACGCCTTGGTGGTGATTATATATCACATATTGCATATATTTTACTTGTCTATTGTGAGTGTTTTTAATCCCCCCATCCACCCTTCCCCACATTAAATGTTACAGTGTTACACTATGGGGCGTGCACTCTCTGTTTTGTCTTTCTCATATATATATATATATATATATATATATATATATATATATATATATATATTAGTATAAAAGAGCAGATGGCACACAAATACAGATGTAAACAGGTGCTAGTCCCATAAGAACAGGTATAATGAAAGACTCCTTACCAGGCAGACCATGGAATCCAGGGAATCCAAGGGACACACAGCAAAGAAGAGACAGCACACTTGGTAGTAATGAAAAAGTGTATTTGAACAGCAGGCACATTCACTGACGTTTCGGTCCTAGGAACAGGATCTTTATCAAGGGAGTGCTGATAAAGGTCCTGTTCCTAGGACCAAAATGCCGGTGAATGTGCCTGCTGTTCAAATACACTTTTTCATTACTACCAAGTGTGCTGTCTCTTCTTTGCTGTGTGTCCCTTGGATTCCCTGGATTCCATGGTCTGCCTGGTAAGGAGTCTTTCATTTTATATATATATATATATATATATATATATATATATATATATATATATATATTTATATATATATATATATATATATATATATATATATATGAAAAAAAGGAAAGAGAAAAAACAGGTGCACACCTAGTGCATTACCATAATAAAATTGTATTAAAGGAACATAAAATCTTTCAAATGCCCACTCACAAAAGTACAGCAATCAATAGCATGTATGAGATAGGCTCTCATGAGCCAACAGCTCGAACATCAACGTCCGGCTCAGGTCAATGGCGTCGTCATGTGACCCTCCTTCGTGCAGCCAAAACCGGAAACGGAATACCTCGCATTCAGTGTTCAGCGAGAGAGGTCCCTCCGGGAAGCAGTGCCTTGGAAGTCCTCTGTATAATTGTTTAGGGCTGTAATGACACACACGAGAGCCAAATTCTGACCGCAAGTAGCAACAATGTTCGTGGGCAAATGGTGGCCGCAATCTAACAACGCCCTATGCGTTTCGACATCGATTTTCCCATGAAGAACTCATGTTGCCCACGAACATTGTTGCTACTTGCGGTCAGAATTTGGCTCTCGTGTGTGTCATTTTGTGTGTCATTTCAACTCTTTGAAAAAGCCCATGCTTGGGTGAAACGCGTTAGAGGCGCAGGGGATTGTCCCCCTCCTCTTGGTTTTTTAATCCATGTCCTAATAAAGAATTTTTAGCCCAGTCCAGCCATCTGCAATTTTTTCCTGCACAGTGGTGCCTGCTGATTCGCCCTCCCTCCTCCGGTAAGGGTGATTTTCCTGCCTGCATCTACCCACAGCAACGAGCACACTGATCCGGTAGCAGTCATGGACTGATGTGAGTACATCTCATTTATATCTGTGGGAGCTGCCCCAGGTCCAATTGATCACACGTTGCTAGATTCATTAAGGGGTCTAGGAGGGTCCCAGGACCTTTCCCTGACATCCCTTATTTTCCTAGCCAGATCTTGTTCCAACTAGGGGTTAATGCTAAAAGCCCCACACAGAATATCATCACAGATCCGGATGCAGCATTTATTTTCACAAGTGGGTCATATGCTTTGCAGCACTAGTAATTGAGGGTCTACCTCAATATCCAATTTTAATGCGGGGTTTGCAGCAATTGGCAAAGACCCAAGAGGAGATGGCAAAATCCTATAATGAGAGTTTACAACAGATGACAAAGTCACAAACTGAAAGTACTGCGGTGTTAGTACAGCAGATGGCACTGTCCCTACATCAGACGCTAAAAGAAGAGCAAAACGAGGCGCAACTTCGCCTACACCAGGAGCTCCGAGCGTTGGGAGAGAAAATTACCGCCCAGCCTAGAGTGGCCCCACAGGTCGCTCACCAGGTAAAAACGCACCTCATTCAGAAAATGACGATGGACGATGATGTTGAGGCGTACCTGTCAATCTTCGAGCGCACCGCAGTACGCGAAGGGTGGCCAGCTGAGGAGTGGGCGGGAATAATTGCTCCCTTCCTGGTGGGTGACTCACAACAAGCCTATTATGACTTAGAGCCCGAGCAAGCCAAAGACTATGACACCCTGAAGGCGGAGATTATGGCACGGCTTGGGGTCACCCTTGCGGTTCGGGCTCAACGGTTCCATTCCTGGCGTTATGATTTAGAGAAGACGCCCCGCTCTCAACTCTATAACCTTATACACTCTGCAAGGAAGTGGCTCCAGCCTGAGGTATGTTCCATCGCTGCAGTTGTCGAAAGAGTCGTTATTGACCGGTTCCTGAGAGGTCTCCCCCGCACCATCCAGAAGTGGGTGAGCCAGAGTGACCCCAAAGACGCCGAACAGTTGGTCGCTTTAGTCGAATGTTACTTGACTGCTGAAGAGATGTCCAAGAGCTCAAGTCCAGATGAGTGCGCCGGTTCTCGCTTCCTGCGCTCCAGGAGGTCCGATAAGACTGTTCAACTGAATAGGAATCCCCAAGGACTCACTGACTTGCGTAAAGGAGTAGGGAGTCCCACAGCACCTAGGAGGGACTCTGGTCTCGTTGTTCCCAGTAGAATGGAGACAAAACGCCGACCCAGTTTTGGAAGGTATATAGAGTGCTACAGATGCCATGAACTTGGACATGTGGCCACAGTTTGCCCTCGGAACACGGAACCAATGGAATGTAACTTTTCTGTGGGGCATTATGCGCGCTGGGTTTCTACGGTTCAGCACAGTTCTTGCAGTTCAGAAGAAGACGATGAGGACTCCTATGTGGTCCCGCGGAATGGACAACCTCCGTGTGCAACAGAAGCTGCAGGGAAAGGTTACCCCGTGGCATCAGAAAAGACCAGAGGTGGACTACAACACAGAGCGCTTGGCGCAATCGTCACAGGAGTGACTACTAGCCTTGGCATGACAAAGGCTACCGATACCGCCATAAGCAGAAATCCAAGTGAGCCAGACCAAAAGACTGTTGACTGGAAACGGTTCTATGAGGCGTCCCAACAAGACGTTCAACGCCTCATCGGCAAGCAAGAAGTTTCTCAGCGAGAGGTCGGCACGTTAAAAACAGAGCTGGGTAAACTAAAGCAACAAGTGCTACAGGAGCTACTGAGTACCCAGTGGGTCCCCGCTGAGCAACATGATGAGCTGAAGGCCACCCTGAGCCTTACCAGAGCATCACTGGAAGTGGAATACGAAAAAACTAAAAATGTCCAAACCTTAGAATCTGAAAAACTGAAGTTGGATAAAAGGCTTCTAGAGCTGAAGCAGATAACTGAACACACGTCCCAGCAAGGTAGAACAGGATAAAGATAATCCTCTTAGGTGCCTCAGAGCTGAATATGATAGTCACTGCCACTGAAGTTTACACGTGTGTGATATAAGAAGTTTCAGACAAGCAACTGGCCCAGCTCAGGGCACCAATTGTTGCATGTGTAACTCACGGTTTGTGGGGGAGCGATAGCGCAAGAGTCCGGTCGTCTACAGCCCAGGAGTAATCGTTGCACAGCCAACCCCGTTATGACTGGAAGTCAAGTGGGGCGGTCACCTGACCGGCGGTGTTCTCCCCGATGATCGGTAGAGGCTGTGAGGTAGGCTCCACGCCGGCTGAGCTCCTGGTGTATTCGATGAAGCCGCCGTCTCCGGCGTGTGGGCGGCGTTTTCGGAAGTGGTCAGCTGATTGGCGCGTCTCCCCTCCGTGTAAGGCAGCAACTCGGCGTGCAATCCTGCATAAGTAACAGGCACGGTCCTCCAGCAATAGCAGGAGATGAAGCGGAGCACAGCCAACGAACAAAGCGGAGTACAGCGTGGATTGTGACTTCAAAGGTTTATTAAACAAACATCTGATGGATCATCTGACGCGTTTCAGCCCTGGGGCCTTTGTTCGTTGGCTGTGCTCTGCTTCATCTCCCGCTATTCCTGGAGAACCGTACACATCCCAGCAACTCACAGCTATAAAGGAGGACAACCTCAAGCTGCAGAAAGAGCTGGAGAAGCAGAGAGCCTGCTCCATCACCAAAAATCAGTACTCACAGGAGAAAGAGGCATGGGAAACAGAAGCAGCAGCAATCCTAGCGACAAAAACTACAGAGATCCAAAATCTGAAGGATGCGCTGACACAAACCCAGAGCAAGCACCGGGAAGAGATGAAGGCCCTGAGAGGAATTGAATTGGCAGCTGCCTTGAGCCAGAAAAGAAGCATAGAAGGACAGCTTCAAGACTTGAGGAAGGACCTGGAGTTTGAGCGTGCTGGCCGCAAGAAGGCGGAGAAACAACGGCGTGACCTAGGCGAAGAGCTCGAAGCTCTGAAGACTGAGTGGGACACTACGCTGGACTCTATTATTGCTCGGCAGGAGGTCTAATAAAGAAAACCTTTAAGAGGAGGTGGATGTCAGACAGGTCTGACAAAGATGTTGGTGCACGGGATAGTGCACGGGCCGCTCACAGGACAGTGTTTCGCTGGGGGGAGGGATATGAGTTGCCGTCGCTGCCCTCTAGGGGCTAGAATGGGGCAGTTGTGGGACTTTACAGCTCTCATAGAGTTAATCATTCTGGACAGACCTGTTCAGCTGTGAGTTAATTAGCTAATTAGTCTAGCCTGTATAGTCAGGAAGTGATACAGTGATCCCCCCCCCCCATGCTGCCAGACACATTGTGGAGAGTTGTACAGAGAGGGTGAAAGACGCTGCCAGACCTGCTGCAGGTACACTGGGTAAAGAGTTTAGTTCTTCCACAACTAGTTAGGGACTAAGCAGTATTAGTCAGTACTCCTGGAAGGAGTTAGGTCTTTTTGTTTCTGTTTTGCGTTATGAGTTAACCCTGTACCTGCTTTATACCCTGTAAATAAACCCCTGCTTAGAAAATACAGTGTTTCCTGCCTTTGATCTGGACAAAAGATCCGACGCTGGGACTGAGACGTGAGACGTCACAATATATATATATATATATATATATATATATATATATATATTATATATATATATATATATCAGCAGTTTGACCTTGTTTAACTGATTGGTTTGTATCTCCAATACAGATAAAAGCAAAGTGAAATTATACATGTATTTGTATTACGGCAATAGAAGCGTGGGCAGCTAGGTTGGTCTTTCTTCCATGTAGTAACGTAACAAAGGAGGGACAAGTATGGAGTACAGTAAGTATTACGATACCTTTTATTGGACCATCAGATAGTTGATACAATACAAGCTGTCAAACTTACAAGATTCACAGCAACCAATGTAATTTCAAACATGTTTACTTCGTATCCTTCGGTGAATCCCAGCTAACAAATGAAATGCTATTAAAACACAATGTAGTGCTGTAGGTGGTTTTCTATATTACATCTGTACAGTTAGTTGGAGTACTCTGTAAATTAGAAAAAAATATATATATATTTTTCTAATGGTTCTAGCCTCAATACTGCACTATTTTCTTTTTCTTTAAGGTAATATATGTGACCAGGAATCCAAAGGATGTTATGAACTCTTACTATCATTTTGAAAATATCATTGTCCATATTAAAAAGTCACCAAACTTTGAGCACTTCATGGAGAAGTTTTTAGCTGGAGACGGTAACCTTTTTTTTTTATTTCAAGAATAAATGCTTACAATTTTTGAGACCTTAACTGCCCATTAGACAATATCATCATTGGTTGTACAACAGAATTAAAGCAGTAAAGAGACTATGCTGACTTCTATACAGTTCTCCTTACCTTTTATTTATATATATATATATATATATATATATATATATATATATATATATATATATATATATATATATATATATATATATATACCATAATACTGAGTTAAGTTATGGTGAGTAAAAAAAGTGACAAAAACCCTCCACAGGAAAGCAAATATGCAAATACAACTGTGTGCTCATCTGCATGTCTTAGGCAGGTCTGCAACCCCGCCTTTCCCCATCATCACCCAGCATGCAGCACTTCCACTGCAGCAAGGGATTCTGGGAAATGACATGCAAATGAGCACACAGTGCCACTTTTTGCCTCAAAAACCATGTTAAAAAAGGTTTTGAGGCAAAAAATGACAGTGTGTGCTCATTTGCATGTCATTTCCCAGAATCCCTTGCTGCAGTGGAAGTGCTGTATGCTGGGTGATGATGAGGAAAGGCGGGGTTGCAGACCTGCCTAAGACATGCAGATGAGCACACAGTTGTATTTGCATATATATATATATATATATATCTATTATATATATATATATATATATATATATATATATATATATATATATATATATATATATATAATAGATATATATACAAAGCTGAACCCCGTTATAACGCGGTGCTCTGGGTCCACAACCCCGAGACCGGGAAGCATGGGTTTGTCGAACACTGTGTATGTGTATATGTCCACACACTACAGCAAGGATTGGTTGTGCAGTAACAAAAAGGATTCTAATATGTAACTCAAAATTTGTCCTCCACAGTTGTTGGTAGCTCCTGGTTTGATCATTTGCGAGGATGGTATACCCACAAGGACGATTTCAATATCCTCTTCATAAATTATGAAGACATGATCAGGGTAAAATGCAATTTTCTTTTTCATTTTATATTCCGTCGAAAATGGGCGTAGGGTCAATCACTCCAGTGGCCTTTGTAAGTTTGTATTGGTGACAATGCGGATACATTTATAGTGTGTGTGTGTGTGTGTGTGTGTGTGTGTGTGTGTGTGTGTGTGTGTGTGTGTGTGTGTGTGTGTCTATGTGTAAAAAAACAGCTCAAAAAAACATAAATATATTGAGATCCGGAGGTTGTGGAGCAAGGATCCGCTTTGGGAAACTACCTTGGTAAAGTAAGTAAAAGAGGAACGGGATTGCTGCTTTAGGGTTCTCTTTATTGGCCTCAAGTAGACAATTGGACAATGAGGTCATTTTCATATCAGACAACAAGATCATTATTCAATATGCTGAGCAGTTTTTTACCAGTGCTGGGGAAGAGTTCTGCTCCATTCATTTTAAAGAGACTAACATTAGGAAGGCTTAAAAACAATTTATATAAGGCCCAAGCTCACTATATGGTTCCTCTGACAACATCAGTGACATTTATACAGCGGGGAAATGCAGAACATTGAAAATGGCAGCACAGGGGAAATCCTGTAAATCCAGAAGTTTGAGTTCACAGTTATTTTATTGATATGTAGCCCTTTATTTATACCCTATTTCCTCGATTCTAAGACGCCATCGATTCTAAGACACACACTTGATTTAATAAAAAAAATTGGGGGGAAAAAAACACACTATATTAAATGTGCAGAATTTTTTTCTTGGGGGACAGAGGGGGGGAGAGAGAGAGAGGGGGAAAGGGAGCGAGAGGGGAAAGGGAGCGAGAGGGGAAAGGGGGAGAGAGAGTGTGGAAGTGGGAGAGAGAGGGGAAGGGGGAGAGAGGGGAAGGGAGAGAGAGAGGGGAAGGGGGAGAGAGAGACGGGGGCGTGATCTCTCTGCATGAGGGGGAAGGGGGGCTTGATCTCTCTGCACAAGGGGGAGAGGGGGGGCCGTGATCGCCACCATGCAGTTTGCTGCACACAGAAGACCCGGCCAGCATCTCCAGCAGTGCCCCCTAGATGTTTTTTTTTTTACAACATCAATTCTAAGACGCAGTCCTATTTTAGACATGTGAAAACGGGGGGAAAAATGCGTCTTAGAATCGAGGAAATACGGTATTTTAAACACATACTGTAAGCTATATTACACAAAAACATTCAAGATTTAGAAGTCGAAATACAGCTACAACTAATAAACGAAAAGTGAAGGGACAAAGCCTTTACTGTCATTCCCTACTTCTCCAATGTGCTGCTTCACTTTTATTCCATTTCAGGAACTATCTTGTTCCCTGTGGTGGTAGATGGTGTAATATTCTGAGCTATAATGGGAATATTGTGTTATGATCAATAGGAACAGGGAGGCTTACTTCCGTTGTCAGCTGAATTTGCCCATTGAAGTCTATTTGTGCCGATTTTGGGAGAAAATCGCCATTCTAGAGCCGCGATAGGCCTCGATAAGCTAATCACGGCTGCTATAATTGCATGAGTTTCAGAACCTGCCGATAAGTGGTTTATTGCCGCTCACCGGCAATTTTTTTTATGACGGCTGAAAAATTTGGCGATTCAGGACTTTATCGCCCACTTATCGAGTCTTACTGAATAGCAGTAGGCATTTTGGCTGATAAGTGCTCGATAAGTGGCTTATCGAGGCTCATAGAATAGGTCTCATAGTGCTAAGCAAAAGCAGGTGTTAACCCTTAGCACTAGAGAGCAACAAACCATGTAATAGCTCTAAGAGCACGTGTAATGTGTGCCAAGCAGGGCAAAATCAATGTTGAATAATAAATGGAGTTGACACCGGGATGAGGGGTAATGGACTGAAATAGTATGACAGGCGCTGGATAACGGGTCAAGCAAGAGAGGGCTGTATGCATTGAGGAACAAGAGGTACTTACTCAGTCCCAAGCCCTGGCCAAGTTGTGCCCGGTGTGGAGTTCACGCGACTCACCAGATCACCGCTCTGCTCGCCTTGCTTTCAGCTCCAGTCCTGACGCTGTGAATGCGGAAGCGTCTCCCTCTGTGTCTGCGGCTGCATCCGCATCCGGTGGTGAACACTGATCCCGTCACGTGACAGCAGAGAAAGGGAAGGATCGATGGTCCATCCGCTCCAAAAAAAATGTAGAACTCACCAGCAGAGAGGTTAAAAACACTAATTTATTAAACTACATAAAATCAAAGTAACAAACAGCACAAAAAATCTCTCCCACGCGTTTCACACCTACTATGGCGCTTTTTCAAGGAGTACAGAGAAGGGGGAGGCCCTGGGTATTTAACACACTCCCCGTCATGCAAAACAGCTGTGATAAATAATCAATTAATTGTGTTTTGCAGAAAGAACAGTCCAAAAGAAAGAAGAAGAGGAAAGAAAAAAAGAAGAACAGAAACATCAGCTGAGAATATGAAAGTTATGACACAAGTAAATAAAGTAATAAGAAATTAAAGAATGAAAATAAAAAAATAATAATAAATAAAAATTACATATATGTTGTTGTACAGAGATGATATTCCATTAATTAGGACATAGTAGGAAATCCTCACATACCGGCTACCAACTAGGCAAAAGTTTTGAGTCTGACTTATCTGACAATGATTTCGTGGGTCCAAGTGTTTCTTTTTCAGAGAACGAGTCAGCAGCTTCCTCAGCCGATGAAAGAACTAACCCTGTCCCTCAATTGAAGACTTCTAAACCACCGTCAAAAAACGAAGAAGGAGACGGAGAAGATCCCGACATAAACTGGTGGTCAGCTCCGTCAAAGAAAATGGGGTACCAGAGCTAAAGGAAACTAACGTGATTAATATCTCTCAATACACACTAAGTGAAGCAGAAATAGAAGTTCTCGATCTTGGACTCACGTTTGCACCCACTAAAAACTTTGACCTGTTTTCCACAATTGTGGACCTATTTAAGTTCACAAGAAAATTATCTTTAAAACTTTTCTTCAGACAGAAAGAAAACAATGTTGATATAGGGGGGTCTCTTAATCTACCAACTTTGGATAACTATCAGCCCAAGACAGTGCCTTTTTTTGACATTAATGCCCAACTTTCATTCAAAGAGCAATGTCACTTACAAGACCTCTCGGAACTTTTACATGAACAAGAACCTACCAGTGAGGACTGTATTGAGAATTTCCTAGGAAGAAAAGACTCTGGGTTGAAAAGACAGTCTACCTTCTGCCCCACTTTTCTCAGAGGTCACGCCATAGATGTTTTTCAAGCATCAGTTCAGAGAGATCTGAGACTTCTATCACAGGGCATTTCCACCATGTATTCTAGTAGAAAAGCCACTGCCAATCTTACCCCTGTTCAGCGTGATGCACTTAGAAGTATTCAAAATAACAATACTATTATAATCAAAAAAGCTGACAAGGGAGGTGCAGTAGTTGTTGTTGATTATGACTATTACATTAATGAGGCCCTGCGCCAGTTAAAAGATCAGGATTCTTATGCACTGTTAAAATCCAACCCCACTATTGCCTTTTCACATGAGCTTGATGAACTCTTGGATTTAGGCAAAACACTTCAAGTTTTGTCTGCCAGTGAGTTCGATTTTTTGAAATGCAAATGCCCTGTCACCCCAATCTTCCATCACTTACCCAAAATACATAAGCCTCTCTTGGCACCACCCGAAAGACCTATTGTGTCTAGTATCGGGTCAATTTATGTCGACCACTATCTACAACCTCTGGTTTCTGCCCTCCCCTCTTATCTTCTTGACACATCCCATGTACTCTATATTTTCTGACTTCCCCTGGGCACCTCATTATTTATGGGTCACATTAGATGTGACCTCACTTTACACCAGTATTGCACATGCACATGGTCTCACCTCCGCACGGTTCTTTTTGGAGACACATTCTGATCTTTCACCAGCACACATCACTTTTCTGTTAGATAGTATTTATTTTCTTTTAACACATAACTATTTCATGTTTGCGGGGAGTTTTTATCTCCAAATACGTGGCACAGCAATGGGAACATGCTTTGCCCCTTCCTATGCCAACCTTTTTATGGGTTGGTGGGAACAAAGCCACGTGTTTGGAGATGAAAACCCCTTCAGACATCTTATAGTTACTTATCACTGCTACATTGATGATTTGATTATAGTTTGGAAGGGCACTATCACCCAATTGCATCCATTTGTTTCACACCTTAATAATAACCCCTTTAATCTTATATTCACAGCCCAGCACCATCACCATCACATCTCTTACCTTGATCTTTGTCTTTATGTTGACTTAGACATGAGAGTACATACAGACATTTATAGAAAACCCAATGCTCGTAACACTCTACTCCATGCCAAAAGTTCTCATGATAAGAATCTCTTTAAAGGCATACCTCGGGGCCAATTTTTGCGCCTTCGTAGGAATTGTTCCAACATTGAGGATTTCGAGATTAGATCACTAGAGATGATAGAGAGATTTGAGGCGAGGGGTTATGACCCCTCTATTTTTCAAGAGGCCTACCAAAGTGCAAAGGTGGAGCCAAGAGAGAATCTTATTCAAGCGCGAAGTACTGTCTCATCTACAAAACTTAAAAAGAACATGCTCTGCAACAAAGAAAATAATACTCTGCCACCTTTTTTCATAACCAGGTTTAGCAACCAATCTTATGACATCAAAAGGATTATTAAAAAATATTGGCACATCTTGGCTACAGACCCTCTTCTGAAAGACATGGTGACCCATGATCCTCGTGTGGTCTTCCAAAGATCTCAAACAATGGGCAATCTAATATCGCCAAGTGTGCCTAGAATAATCTCTAAACCTAAGGAATTTTTTCCAAATCTCGTTGGTTGCTATCCCTGTCACCATTGTAAAATTTGGAAATATCCTGTAAAGACTAAAACGTTCTCAGGGTCTGATGATACCAAGATGTTTAAAATATTGTCATGCATCACATGCAATACTGATCATGTTATTTATATGCTCATGTGTGGTTGCAATAAACGATATGTGGGACTTACTACAAGACCACTCAAGCAACGCATAATTGAGCATATGAGACTAATTATCAAAAGAAATCAGTTGCACCCAGTCTCTAAGCATTTTGATACATGTCAAAAAGGGAGACTGACGAACTTCAGATGTATTGCACTGGAGTTTGTAAGGTTACATCATAGAGGTGGAGATAGAGCAAATCTGCTCCATAGACGTGAGGCATTTTGGATATTCACATTGAATACTCTAATACCCAATGGGTTAAACATAGATTGGGATTTGAAGAGTTTTTTTATAACATCGCATTGTAGTTTTTCCACCAGTCTATTCATTTGGACTTCGCATTAATAAAGTTACTATTATAATGCCCTTTCTCTTCAGTCCCTTTCTTTCTTTTACCTGCCTCCCCTTGTGATGTATATATACAGACTCCAGGGTTACTCTATTTTTAATACACATTTTTTTTACATTTCTTGCCAGGTTGATGCATTTTTTTTTCATTTGTATTGTTAGTAACATTGATTGTGCTTTCCACCTTATATCCCTCCCAGATAGTATGTGCACAGAACTTTTTATTGCAGTTATGTGGTTGCTATTGAATCCACGCATGAATGAGTTAACTTTGCACATATTTCTTTTGACAGGCCCATGTTATGGGGCCAGTCACTCTGTGTGAGTTGTGATAGGATGCACTATTGATTTACTATGTCCTAATTAATGGAATATCATCTCTGTACAACAACATATATGTAATTTTTATTTATTATTTTTTTATTTTCATTCTTTAATTTCTTATTACTTTATTTACTTGTGTCATATCTTTCATATTCTCAGCTGATTTTTCTGTTCTTCTTTTTTTCTTTCCTCTTCTTCTTTCTTTTGGACTGTTCTTTCTGCAAAACACAATTAATTGATTATTTATCACAGCTGTTTTGCATGACGGGGAGTGTGTTAAATACCCAGGGCCCCCCCCTTCTCGGTACTCCTTGAAAAAGCACCATAGTAGGCGTAAAACGCGTGAGAGAGATTTTTTGTGCTGTTTGTTACTTTGATTTTATGTAGTTTAATAAATTAGTGTTTTTAACCTCTCTGCTGGTGAGTTCTACATTTTTTTTGGAGCGGATGGACCATCGATCCTTCCCCTTCTCTGTTAACCCTTAGCATGCTGGTTCTGTGCAGATGAGAGCAGCTCTTTCAGGCTACGTTTCATAGTTTCAGCTCATCCATTCCACGCCATAATCACTAGATCCAAGTACACACAGATAATCCTAGTAATCATTGAGAGATTTCTTCCCCCCAGGAGAAAGGTGCTGCTAATCTTTGCTGCAAAATAAGCTTGAAGTATTTTCTTTTTTCTAGCACATCTTTCAAGATTTTTGTTTTCTTCACTTTATCAGGGCACTTCTGGTGTTATTAACTAGTTTTAACTCACATGTACCGTACCCCTAAAGTTTAAACCCCTGGCACCACATACATGCCACGCATGCCATGCTATTGCCTATCCTTTTTGTTTCCTCCTTTCTCTATGCAGTGGAGGAAATACAAAGGACACAGTATAACAATGTTAGTGTAGGTACCTGCTGAAAACCTTGACGTGGTTGCCGACTTAACATGTTTTTTCCCAAAAATGTAACTAAATGACCCATACTTATGATAAGATAAAACAAATAGAAATTAATGAAATAATGTGTCATAGTGGCTGTGCATTGGGACTTCTTTGTTTACTGCTGTGTTTGAGGTCACTTTCCCAGTAGTGCTCTAGTTAGCACAATTAAGTCAAGAAATACATAATACTGAGGGCCTGGATTTTGACCTTGCTAAGATGGTGTATGTCTAATTGATGTCATTGACTTTTTAAGAAAACAAAGCAATTATTTAAGTTGTAATTTTCTAATAGTAAAGTGCGGTCAAGTTTTAGCAAGAATGTACTGCATACAGTACCATAAATGAACCTAGAAAAACATAAGATACCTGTGCGCTCTCTAGATTAATAAAGGAAGTACCTACTTGAGGGGAATAATATCACCCTTTTGGTGTGGAGTTTCCTCCTGCGACTCAACCCCACCAGGATCTATCCAGGATCCTTAGTAAACAGAAGAAAAACAAAAAAGGTTGGGGAGCACAGTATGGACAATAAATCCTATTACACAAAAGTCTGAACTAGTGTATTTGATGTTCGAGGAGTCTCAGACCCAAAAGAACCACCAATAGTGGGAAAATAACATATGAGATATGGTGTAATATATAATAAATACTCCCCCGGCCTTGTGTGAGCACCGTTGTATAAAGGTGTCTTTGTTTCTTCTTAGCGTGCCGTCTCTTCCTCTTCCCTGCTGCTGGCGTGCAGTCTCTTCCCCGGTATGGATAGACACACACAAATATAGATCAACCAGGGGTAAAGAACTATAATGTGTGAATGCAATATACAGTGAGAGGGAAAAAATCCCCAACTCCCAGACCCCCTTTCAAATGGAATGAGGGTAGTAATAAATAATAATAATCCACTCACACGGCATGCGTGAGTGCTTATCCTCAGAGAAGCTCTGCAGTCTTGCTTGCAGAGTCTATCTGTATCAATCCACACCTCGTCTCGGTACAAATATGCACATAAAGAAAAAGGTGATATTACTGTAGTTGCATTGAAAGGGGTTAAATAGCCCGATTCATACTGTATGTCAGATGCCCCCACCTGACAATAGGAGAGAGAGAGAGATACAGATACAACTATCTTGATTGTGTCCAGTCAGGGTGTCCCTTCCTCCAGCACTCCCAGGGTCGTGGGTGGACTCCCCCTCCGAGGCAGATGTATCACAAAAACAGTAATTTATTAAATGAATGAATCACTTGCAAAAAAAGATGGTCCCCTGGCAGCAGCAGGAGTTGTTTTGGATGACAGTTCCAGATGGTATCCCTGGTTCCCGTGTCCGTGGTCGGGCTGTGACGTCACTTACTCCGCTTCTCCTACGGTGACTGCTGGGGGTCCAAAACAGGAGCTACGCGTTTCGCCTGATCACAAGCTTCGTCAGGTTCAAAAAATAAATAAAAATATAAATGCACCTATCCTTTTTTTAGTTACTTTGTTTTCTCATTAGATTTTCTATTTCTACTACAGTGCTTTGTTTCTTCGCTTTTTACTATATTATCTACTGCTGACTGCTCCGATTACCTTTTTTCACACACTCACTGTGGTTGAAATGTAATTTATGGACAATAAACACTCATAATTGAAAGCAGGTTACTAATAATCGGCTTTCTTCTCATATTTTACAAGTGTAATATGTTCATGCTTCGCTGGGAAACCAGAGCATGAGGTGTTTATACTGTATGGTATTTAAGAAATTTTATATTTTCAGGATCTGCGATCCACTGTTGTACAAATCTGCAAATTTGTGGGGAAAGAGTTAGATGATGAGTCCTTGGATTCCGTGGTGAAGAAAGCAACATTCAAGCAGATGAAAATGGATCCACTTGCAAATAATGAATCCATGCCAGAAAAAATTATGTACAAAGACCGTGGAGACTTTATGCGCAAAGGTAAAAGCTTGTTAAAATTGGTCCATCGTGTACTATTAAAGTAGCAATATCCGCGGAGCTAATAAAGTCAAAACAGGGATACCTGGCGCTCAATAAACACACAGTTCATGAGATGTAACGTCATAAGATGCAAAAAGTCCCTTGTGAAACCCTCCCGTTGATAGTCCATATGTTGAGGAATGGAGATAGGATGCTGGAGAATCCTCCTAGAAGAGATAAAACAAGCACACCAAGAGTAGTAGCACAGTTTAATTATTATTTTTTCACTAGCACTCACTCATTTTTTGTAGCACTCACTCGCGCTGTATAGTTTAGGGTATTTTTTTTAGTTAGTTTTTGTTTTTATCCCCGGAGCTAAGCCACGATATTTTTAGGTGCAGTGACCTCCTACTAACCGGGAAAGTTACTTGCTTTAAACCTTTTGAATGGCCATATAAATCCCTTTAAAAAACAGGAAGTAATACCATTAACTTCACCAGTATCTCTGGAATCGGACAGTCACCGGAGCTAAACATAACTTTGGAGAAACTCCTCACACCTTGTAAATTCGAAGCGACTATATATATGACAAAAGACAAAAATACCCAATGCTACAGTGGCGACCAACTTTATTTTAACTCGGCTAGCTCCGTGAATTTCGTAATATCCCGGTGATGTGCGGTTTTGTATCATTTTCGCCCGGGGTGTATTGCGTTATTTTCGCGGCTGTGATTTAAGCATTTTATTCCCGCTGGCTGCAATACTGCAATGCCGTGTAAAAATGCATGGGGGCGTTTGCGAGCTGTTGTCTTTGAAGCCGAGAAATTCATGAATTGTAATGCAGTATATACTGTATATATACAGTATATACTGTATAACAACAACCCCTATAACCCCTAACATACACATACAGTACTGTATATGCACATCAATGCTACTATAGGCCGTCCCCTGGCGAGATGTGTTTGCAGCAGAGAGAGAACCGCTGCTCTCTCTGCGCAAACATCGGCACATTAAAAATTATTTAAAATACATTTTTATTCATAGTGTAGATGTGCAGGGGGTCTCCGGAGCTGAACCGTGTTGGTTTCAGGTCCGGGGACCCCCTGCTTCCCGAGATACAGCCCCCTTTATGAGGTTCCGGTATCCCTCTGCATTTAAGGTCCCGATCACGTGACCGCGCAATGTAAACCAAGCAGAGGGATACCGGCACCCCCTAAAGGGGGCTGTATCTCGGGGAGCAGGGGGTCCCCGGACCTAAAACCACAGCGGTTCAGCTCCGGAGACCCTCTGCACATCTACAGTATGAATAAAACACATATATAAATAAACACTCATTCCTTACCTTTGCGGCTATGTGCTATGGTAACGAAGCAGCATGACTGTATTTTTAATAATATTGTACAGTGAGCAGGGGGTTCCATGAGCCACAAATCAAAGCTCAGGGGACCCCCTGCTCCTGCACAATATTATTAAAAATACAGAAATGCTGCTTCATTACCATAGCTGATAGCCGCTAAGGCAATGAAGGGGTTAACCCACCGTGCCCGCTTTATTGTGGGTAGCGGGGGTGGGTGAAGGGGGTATTTGGCCCTTGGTGTGAGTTTAGGACTTGCGGGGGGTTGCGGGTGCACTTAACCCCTTCACGGCCGTAGCAGTTAATACCGCTACGGTTATGAAGGGGTTAACCCCTCCCACTACCAACCCGTAAGCCCTAAACAACCATCGTTGGGGCTAATACCCCCTTCACCCACCCCCGCTACCCACAATAAAAAAAATTCACACACAGCAACCGCCCAAAAAATAAATAAATAAATCTAAATAAATAAATAAATACATGAATATAAATAAATACATTTAAAATACATTTTTATTCATAGAGTAGATGTGCAGGGGGTCTACCGGAGCTGAACCCTGCTTCCCGAGATACAGGCCCCTTTATGAGGTGTCGGTATCCCTCTGCATTTAAAGGTCCCGATCACGTGACCGCGGCATGTACACCAAGCAGAGGGATACCAGCACTCCCTAAAGGGGCCTGTATCTCGGGAAGCAGGGGGTCCCCGGACCTAAAACCAAAGCGGTTCAGCTCCGGAGACCCCCTAAACACCTACAATATGAATAAAAATGTATTTTAAATGTATTTATTTCTACTCATGTATTTATATATTTATTTAGATTTATTTATTAATTTTGCTGCTGCTGTGTGTGAATTTTTTTATTGTGGGTAGCGGGGGTGGGTGAAGGGGGTATTAGCCCCAACGGTGGTTGTTTAGGGCTTGCAGGGGGGGGGGTAGCGGGTGCACTTAACCCCTTCACGACCGTAGCGGTATTAACTGCTATGGTCGTGAAGGGGTTAAGTGCACCCGCAACCCCCCGCAAGTACTAAACTCACACCAAGGGCCAAATACCCCCTTCACCCACCCCCGCTACCCACAATAAAAAAAATTCACGCACAGCAGCCCCACAATTAATAAATAAATCTAAATAAATAAATAAATACATGAATATAAATAAATATATATGTATATATATATATATATATATATATATATATAAAACGACAATCCTTATACATATATATATATATATATATATATATATATATATATATATATATATATATATATATATATATATATATATATACAGTATATACACACACATGATGAACCAATATACAAATAAATGTAGAAGGGTTATCAAAACCATACTGTACTACAAATAACTCTTCTCCATACAGACACACTACATTACAATGAATTTCCTTTAATAAACCTAACTGATCTTACAATCTAAATCATCAAATGCCAATGAAAAACCTCACATTCCAATCAATACATTGCATTTACATTGTATTTATGATGCATAAAATCTATGCACCATATACATTCTGCAAATGAATGTGAACAATATCATTGCAAGCTAAATACAAATACTGTACTACAAACAAGTCAACTATTTTAACCAATCAAGTAAACAAAAATCAATATATAAGTACCAACCAGAAAACAAAATGTAAAACCAAGGCTAACCCTTACAATACCAAGGATTACATCTATCTAATGTGTATAGGGATTGTTGTTTTATTTATATATATATATATATATTATATTATATATATATATATATATATATATACAGTGTTCGACAAACCTATACATTTGCTCGCCCCGGGCGAGTGGATTTAACCCCCGGGCGAGAAAATATTGGCCCAAGCAGCACACGTTTGGTACTAGGTGGCGATTAGTTTTTTGTGTGTGGCGAGTAGATTTTTTGGTGATTTGTCAACCACTGTATATATATATATATATATATATATATATATATATATATATATATATATACATACATATATATTTATTTATATTCATGTATTTATTTATTTATTTAGATTTATTTATTAATTGTGGGGCTGCTGTGCGTGAATTTTTTTTATTGTGGGTGAAGGGGGTATTAGCCCCTACGATGGTTGTTTAGGGCTTGCGGGGAGGTAGCGGGGGGGTTTAACCCCTTCATGACCGTAGCGGTATTAACTGCTATGGCCGTGAAGGGGTTAAGTGCACACGCACCCCCCCGCAAGTCCTAAACTCACACCAAGGGCCAAATACCCCCTTCACCCACCCCCGCTACCCACAATAAAGCGGGCACGGTGGGTTAACCCCTTCATTGCCTTAGCGGCTATCAGCTATGGTAATGAAGCAGCATTTCTGTATTTTTAATAATATTGTGCAGGAGCAGGGGGTTCCCTGAGCTTTGATTTGTGGCTCATGGAACGCCCTGCTCACTGTACAATATTATTAAAAATACAGTCATGCTGCTTCGTTACCATAGCACATAGCCGCAAAGGTAAGGAATGAGTGTTTATTTATATATGTGTTTTATTCATACTGTAGATGTGCAGAGGGTCTCCGGAGCTGAACCGCTGTGGTTTCAGGTCCGGGGACCCCCTGCTTCCCGAGATACAGGCCCCTTTAGGGGGTGCCGGTATCCCTCTGCTTGGTTTACATGCCGCGGTCACGTGATCGGGACCTTTAAATGCAGAGGGATACCGGCACCTCATAAAGGGGGCTGTATCGCGGTTCAGCTCCGGAGATCCCCTGCACATCTACACTATGAATAAAAATGTATTTTAAATAATTTTAATGTGCCGATGTTTGCGCAGAGAGAGCAGCGGTTCTCTGTCTGCTGCAAACACATCTCGCCCCCCGCCGACCTATAGTATCATTGATGTGCATACAGTATACTGTACTGTATGTGTACAGTACTGTATGTTAGGGGTTATAGGGGTTGTTGTTATATATATATATATACTGCATTACAATTCATGAATTTATGCCATCTGGCGGACACGCGAAGCATTGCAGCCTAGTAAATCCGGAACCATTATCAATTAACACATCAACCGCGCGTCAGCCGGGCATGACCCCTGGCTGGGACCGCGGCATGCTCCGGGTGAACAGCGTGGCATTCCAGGAACATGCCACGGACAAACCGGTGATTTGTTAGAATAAAGTATGCCGCAGCAGTACATCCAATGTGACAAAAAACATAGTTAAATACTTCAAAAACATGTCCCCAAAACATTATGTTGCTTTATATAAACCAGCCCACCGGGTGACCATGGTTTATGAGTTTATTATTCTGCATTTTAGTATCATTATTTCTGACTTGTTCAAAGGGATCCAGAAGACATGGCTGGTCTCCTGAAGAGTTCGATAGAAAATCATTGGTTTAAATGTGTCTGAGACCCAAGACCTGTACAGTGAAGTTTATACAATTGCACTGATCATGAACAAAGTTGATTGCAAGTTATGCAGTGCACAGTGTTAAACAAAAATGTTATCATATTTGAGTTTTTTTCCCATGATCTGTATTATGGGTAATGGGCATGGCAATTATTAAACTCGTTACAATATGTAACAATGCATTTACTGAAAGTATAATTTCTGTAGTGTAGACCGAGGCCACTTGTTGACCCTGTTGAAAGGCTTGTTTGCCGAAAACATTGGTTATTGGTCTGAATTTCAGTATGTTTAACTTTATATTACTGATGCCTTTTGTGACGATCAGGGGTAATCTGGCCTGTAATAAAGGGGTTATACCCGGCTAGTTACCCCTAATTCGTCTGGGAAGAGAAAGGGTTAATGTATAATGTACTATGTATGTGTATTCCAAAGCACTTTTATTCCCTGTGAATTCAATTCCCAAGTCTAGTTAAGCAGGCAAATGAGGTAAAGTGTTTTGTAATCTATGGGGAAGCACTGTGATGTAATTTGGGAGTCAGCCCTGTAAAGTGTTCAGGGGATTATGTGACTGTATGTACTAATTTCTCAGATAGCAGACTTGCAATGGGATTTGCATGTGAGTTACATTTGTATGAAGGGGCCTCTGATTTAATCAGGTGAGATGTCTGCAGATAAATGTGCATTGAGGATGAACTGGGAGCTTTGGGAGTCTGACTTCAAAGGGCGTCCAGTGGCTTTGTTGTCAAGGTGTCTGGAGATATTCAGGACTATCAAGTTGCATAGCCATAAGGAGTGGGGATGGGCCAGATAACATTAAGTATCTGCCATCAACCCCTCCTATGGGTTAGACAATGCCCAGCCATTCAGCCCTAGACTTGGTGTTGCCAGACGGGGGCACTCCTGCTTCCTCCCAGAGTTCCTTGCCTGTTTGTGATTGGAATTCAAACCCTATAAAGAGGCAGTTGCCCCAACCCCAGAGTTGTAGAGTGTTCGCTGTTCGTAGTTGGTGGTTTGTGACTCTAATCCAGCAAGGGAGAATTGCTTGTGTAGCCCTGGTCCCCTTGGGCTCCCAGAGACCCCCTCCGTGAACGCAGCGCGGGCGCGGGTGCCGCCGGAGCCAGCGATGGACCCGCCGGCTGTCGGCAAAGGTGGGGGCCGGAGCAGAAAGCGCTCCAAGGCTTGGGAGGCTCTGCGGCGCACCCGGCTAGCAGGGGCCGCCATTGTATATGCGTGCATGCGCGGTGGTCGCGCATGAGCAGATGGAGTGCGGGAGTTGCGGCGGCCATTGGAGATTCGCGCATGCGCAGTGGGATCGCGCACATGGCCCCAATTCATCTGTAGCCTCCGCGGGACTACAATTCCCATGAGGCTAAGGGCCAATAACACCAGGTGCTCCAGAACAGCCAATAAGGCTCAAGGATTTCCGGTAAGGGGGAATGGATACATTTCGCGGGCAGAGAGTAACGGCAGTTGGAGCAGGGAGCTGAGTAAGTGAGGGGGCAGGGGAGCAGTAGCCCCTTGCACTAGGCCAGTTAACCCCATAGGCCCCAGATACAGTTACCCTTGCCCCAGTTTGTTGGTTGCTTCAGGGACAGGCCTTAAGGAAGGAGATCTGCCCCTTTTGCTGTTTAATTAAGTAAGGAGACACTCAGTGGCGCGCAGCCTGATTCCTTGGTCTGGGCTCAGACCCTCTATATATAGAGACTATCTTCACGGAGGCCCCGCCAAGCAGTGACTGTGGCCTGCCGGCTGCAGACGGATCCACTCAAGGTGGAGACGTTGCAGTGCCTGATGATATTATCCACGCTGGAATTCACCCCACGCGTAGGAGGATGTCTCTTCAGATCAGGCGGATCCAATCCAGTTGAATTGAGGCACCCGTGGCTGGAGCCCGGGCAGGTATCTATAGTAGTGCACGAACACGTCAAGGGATAGCGCTATCTCCAACATGTTGGGTGGGTTTGGACATAAGGGACATCAGGGAATTGGTGTTCAGCACCCAGGTACTTTGGGGAATATCTATGGTGATGTGTGCACCCGGTGCACTTCCATGTGTGTGTTTATATGCATCCTGCTGTGTGTAGCAATAGTAAAACAGTTGTTAGGTGGAGGTTCAGGCCTTCTGTGAGCCTATCAGGTAACGCACCACACCCGGTAACACAAGTGTAGATTTCCCCACATGGCCTCTATCTGCGATTGGGGGGGGGGGGGGAGGTGTTACACTAGCCAGTGTTATTCTTGGATACTTCACCCTGTTATTTTACCGTAAGTGCTATTTTCAAGTGTTATTTGTGTTACAGTGTTGTGTTTGCCCGAAAGGGAATAAATCTTCAGTTTATTTTATCATTTTGTCCTGTTCAATCAGTGCCCAGTATATTCGGCGTGAATTAGGTCTGGTCTACCGTGACCTTTCGATTCCATTATTTATGCATTAACAACTATACTCAACAAGCTTGTGTTTCCATCATGGAAATGTTACAAGCCAATAATAAACTTTAAGGACATAGCTATTATTTGACATGGAAAATAATTTTTGTCCAGATTTGTGGAAGAATATACAAATAACAAACATTGGTTAGTAAGATTAATGCTGATATTATTTCATTAATATTAATTAATTGTGAAATATACCCATTACACTTCAGAACAACTATGTAAACAATATGTCCATAGAATTTGCATAAAACGGCTCCAACACTTGGTTTTGCATCTGACTAAAGTCTTATCAATCACTGTTTGTTTTCTGTCTACAGGCACTGTTGGGGACTGGAAAAATGTAATGACTGTGGCACAAAATGAAAGTTTTGACAAAATATTTCAGGAAAAAATGAAGGATTTGCCATTTGACTTCATCTGGGATAGTCAAGAAAAATCTTAGTAAAGCATTTGTGTTTAATGTAATCTCTTTGCTAGTCTCATGTGCTGTATATGTCCTAGGAAAACTCTTTGGACTCTATCCTTGTTTGGATCCAGAAAATGCATCCTTTCACCATTTTGTGGTACTCTATCCTCTCCCCCATACTGTATCACCAGAGTATGGTGCAAAGATTTTTCTATGTCTATATATTACAGAATGTTGCTGTCATGTATTGCATCTTGTCTTCCAATTTCTGTAATCTCCCTTTGCATAATCATCCTCTTTAAAAATATATATATCTTTGATTTCTTTTAGTGTATTTAACCTTTTTTTGGTTTTGTCAATCTTTCTTAATAAAATATGCAGAATCAATAGGCAATTGTAATTTGTCCTTAATTTTCTTAATTACAGTAATCCTATCATCCAAATAATTAAGACATTGTCTGTGTTAGGATATCAGTAACGTAATTATTTTGCATAAGCAATTATCTATTGGATACAAAGTTTTCATAAAACATCTTCCAATTTTTTTTTAAGATCTACAGTATTACAGTATTTTTTAAGGGTTACCATATCCCATCACTTTCTAGTTTCTCCAATGCATCCAAATCGTTAATGCAACTCTGAGCCCTTTCTAGCTTCCAAATCATTTTCTTGGAAAATTTGGTTTAAATTAGTGCCTCTCAAATTTCTTTTATAAAATACTGTTTTGCTGTTTTTCCAAAATTGAAATATATTCTAGTTATAAATAAAATAAATAAAAGTTGAAATATATTCTATTTAAAAAATAACTAACTACATAAATAAATAATATTCTACCCTATTGCAAGTCTTGTTGTGAATACCAAGTACAGCCACCAACAGAGTAGTGATAAACAGTGAACCAAAGAAACAGGGCACTACTTTGCACAACAAACATATGCCATGAACAATATAATGGCATATAAGACAAATACTATTCGATTCTGGAGGATAGTGAAGATTGGACTTGCAGACAAGTCTGGGGAGGGTAGCAATTAATGGAGAGAAGTTATTATTTCCTAGAAAATCTTTATTTCTCAAAAGTTTGCAATGTAAATTGCATCTGTCTTATACACCCCAATATTGTTTACTGAATCTGTTTGTTCTATGCAAAGTAGCGCCCTGTTTGGTTCTATGGGATTATTATGTAGTGGGATTCACATATCAATCCTAAAGCCTTTCGGGGTAACCGCATAATATAAAAAAAATATTTGTTTTTGACAGGACATAAATAAGTAATTGTTACTTTGACTGTCATCATTTTAATGTACACAACAGCTGCATAGACAGTACAGTAGTATTATTTACATGCTGTGGCAGGACAGCTTGTAGCCGAGGTCAGGGAACAGTCCACACGTGTAGTTTCAGGATAATGAAAAACGTTCAATGGCTTTATTTCTCCATTACAACATAACATGCGGGTACACCGTCCCTTTAAACAAATAAATCCTGTTCCATGTTCGGAGAAAAACTGACTAACACAGCAGACCTATCTAGCAGGCTGGCTGGCTAAACCATAACCAAACCTTCAGAGTCTTTTAAGCAGTCATGAAACAAATTAAACAAATCTTACTTTGGCTGCAGTAAGTAGTGTGCTGTATCCATCTGTCTAGCAGCACATATATCCATGTGCTCTTGTCTGAGAGAGCCAGCTACTGCTAGTAACAACATCCTTTTCTACCTTGCTGGGTCTCAGGTGTCAGATTACACCCTGACTACCTAACTTCCACCTGAGTTAACCCTTATGAGTGCTGGATGAAGCACTCAGACATATGTCTCCCAGGCGTAAATGATAGGAGTTGACTTCACTCTGTCACATACCTCCCCTGTTTGTGTGTGGCTAGTGTCCCACACGGCTGAAGCCCGACCCTCGACTCCTTCTCTTGACAAAAAATCAGCATTTCCATGGTCCTTTCCAGGTCTATGCTGAATATTAAAAGAGAAGGATTGGAGGGCCATATACCACCTGGTCAACCTTGAGTTTTCGTCCTTCATGGTGTTTTACCACTTCAAGGGCGCATGGTCAGTGACCAGGGTGAAGTGTACTCCGGCGACATAATGTCTCAAGGCCTCAATTGCCCATTTTATAGCGAGGCACTCCTTCTCAATGATGGAATATCTCACTTCCCTTGGGAACAGCTTCCGGCTGATGAACAGTATGGGATGTTCAACACCATCAAATTGCTGGGACAGCACTGCTCCCAGTCCTACCTCTGAGGCATCCGTCTGGAAGATGAAGGGCTCTTTAAAATCTGGGCTCTGAAGAGCGGAGCCCTCTGACAGGCAATTTTTAAGCATGTCAAAGGCGTCTTGGCACTCCCAAGACATTTTAACTTGGGTCGGGGCACTCTTTTTTGTCAGATCTGTTAGGGGTGCAGAAATTTCTGAAAAATTGGGGATAAACCGCCTGTAATACCTGCTAACCCCAAAAGGGCGCGGACCTGTGTCTTTGTCTGTGGGGTGGGGACTTCCTTTATGGCGGCCACCTTGCTAGCTAGTGGCCTTACTATCCCTCCCCCAACGGCATAGCCCAAGTACTTTGTAGTGGATTTACCCAGGGCACATTTTTTTTGATTTGCAGTGAGCCCTGCTTCTCTTAAGGACGTTAGGACTGCCCTTAACCTTTTTATATGCGACAGCCAGTGTCTGCTATAGATAACAATGTCATCCAAGTAGGCCGCGGCATATGCCCTAGGGGGTGGTAGTACCTTGTCCATTAACCTTTGGAACGTGGCTGGAGCCCCATGTAACCCAAATGGCATAGTGACGAATTGGTATAGACCGAGAGGGGTGGCGAAGGCAGTTTTGCATTTGGATTCTTCCGCTAGAGGTATCTGCCAATATCCTTTCGTGAGATCTAGGGTGGAGATATACTCTGCTTTACCAAGCGAGTCAAGCAATTCATCCACCCTAGGCTTGGGGTATGCATCAAATCTGGATACAGCATTTACCTTTCACAGATCGACGCAAAACCTCACCTTCCCATCTGGTTTAGGGACCAACACGATAGGGCTACACCATTCGCTGTGGGACTCCTCGATCACGCCCAATTCCAACATGTCTATTATCTCCCTCTCTACCAGGTCTTTTTGGCCCTCTGGCAATCTATAGGGACGGGACCGTACTTTTACGCCAGGTTCTGTCTCAATCCTATGCGACACTAAATCAGTCTGCCCTGGCAGCTCCGAAAAAACATCTGGGAACTGGTCACATACCTCTAGTAGGTCTGACCTTTGTTCCGTTGTTAACTGCCCTCCCATGGGAACCTGATGGTCATTGTACGTACTACCATTTGGAAGCTGTGGACCCAAAACCGTCTCTCCTTCCCGAGGGTGAATGAACAGCGATCTCAACGTTTTCCAGGGTTTCAGGAGGTTCACGTGGTAGATTTGTTTACCCTTCCTGGACCCTGCTTGAGAGATCTCATAGTTCACCTCCCCGGTGCGGCGGAGAACTTGGAAAGGACCCTGCAACTACGCAAGGAGTTTACTCTCTGATGTCGGTAGTAGTAGCATCACTTGGTCCCCAGGTTGGAAGACCCTCAAGCGAGCATTTTGGTTGTACTGCCTCTCTTGACGTTCTTGGGCAGATTTGAGGTTTTCCTTAGCAAACCGACCTATCATGTCTAGGCGGTTTCTAAGGTCTATGACATACTGAAGGGTATTCTTGGAGGGGGAAGGCTCCTCCTCCCAGGATTCCTTCAGTAGGTCGAGAATACCCCGAGGTTAGCGTCCATATAGGAGCTCAAACGGGGAGAAGCCTGTGGATGATTGGGGAACTTCTCGTACCGCAAACAACAGGAAAGGGAGAAGTTCATCCCAAGCTCGCTTTTCAGTGTCCACAAACTTCCTAAGCATGGTTTTTAAAGTACGGTTAAACCTCTCTACCAATCCATCAGTCTGAGGATGGTAGACCGAGGTCCGGACGGATTTTACCTCCAATAACTTCAGGACATCCTGCATTAACTTTGCCATGAAATTTTTTCCCTGGTCAGTTAACATTACTTGGGGAAGTCCTACCCTAGAAAACAGTTCTAACAGCCTGTGAGCAACCTGTTTAGCAGTGGCTGATCTCAGAGGGAAGGCCTCAGGATATCTGGTGGCATAATCTACAACAACGAGTATAAATTTATTTCCCTTCGCAGAGGGTTCTAAAGGTCCGACCAGATCTACCCCAATTCTCTCGAATGGGACGGCTAACAAGGGCAGAGGAACCAAGGGAGCCGGCTTCTGTCCTTTTTGGCTAGTTAACTGGCATTCAGGACATGTCTCACATAGTTTCATGATGTCACCATGTATGCCTGGCCAGTAAAACCGGGACGAGATGCGGTCCGTGGTCTTATCTCTGCCCAAATGACCACCCCATGGGAGAGTATGGGCTAGAGTGAACACTGTTTTAATTAACCCTTTAGGGACTAGCATCTGTCGAATGACCTCCCCTGTTTGTGTAACCTTATTCACACGATATAGGATGTCATTCAACAGTTCAAAATGTGGGAACACTTTTACACCTTGTTCATCCATTATCTTGTTGTTGACCTGTACCACCTTCTCATATTGTCTAGCCAGAGCTGGGTCCTCCCTCTGCCTCTGACAGAAGTCAGGAAGAACACCTACAAGCTCAAATTGAACCCCCAAAATACCCACAACATATATATAAGCATATAAGTTTCACAGAGGAGTGCTACTGAGCATGGCAATATATATTTAAAACCAGAGACATAACATAAAACACAGACAAAGCTCAGTGCACATCCAGAAAAACTTATATACGGTACAGTGCCTAAATATACATGTATAAATAACTAATAAATAAAATGGTCTTTTAGTTTAACATTTTGGCCAAATTGTTGTAAGCCCTTGAGCCAAACTTCACGGCAGACCACGTTTCAAGGGTCCCTACACTAATATAAATTCTTAATAACCTGTGCATTGCCAGGAAGAATGATTTATAATAAATCTGTCAATATAAGTTGCAAAAGTTCTAAGTCTGATTGAAGCTTTTATTAACCTGTACATTACCAGGAAAAGCACTCTGTAATAGATTTGTCACAATCACACTGCATGCAGGCAAGTTCCCCTGATAGTTGGAGATGCCATGGAGTGAGCCTTTAACCATTTAAATGTGGGAGGGAGTGAGCTTCAATTTGATAGGAGGTTGCCACCCTCCAAAACAGCCAAGACTAGCTGCACAAGAATTATAAAACATACAGAACACCTACAAGCTCAAATTGAACCCCCAAAATACCCACAACATATATATAAGCATATAAGTTTCACAGAGGAGTGCTACTGAGCATGGCAATATATATTTAAAACCAGAGACATAACATAAAACACAGACAAAGCTCAGTGCACATCCAGAAAAACTTATATACGGTACAGTGCCTAAATATACATGTATAAATAACTAATAAATAAAATGGTCTTTTAGTTTAACATTTTGGCCAAATTGTTGTAAGCCCTTGAGCCAAACTTCACGGCAGACCACGTTTCAAGGGTCCCTACACTAATATAAATTCTTAATAACCTGTGCATTGCCAGGAAGAATGATTTATAATAAATCTGTCAATATAAGTTGCAAAAGTTCTAAGTCTGATTGAAGCTTTTATTAACCTGTACATTACCAGGAAAAGCACTCTGTAATAGATTTGTCACAATCACACTGCATGCAGGCAAGTTCCCCTGATAGTTGGAGATGCCATGGAGTGAGCCTTTAACCATTTAAATGTGGGAGGGAGTGAGCTTCAATTGGAAAGGAGGTTGCCACCCTCCAAAACAGCCAAGACTAGCTGCACAAGAATTATAAAACATACAGAACACCTACAAGCTCAAATTGAACCCCCAAAATACCCACAACATATATATAAGCATATAAGTTTCACAGAGGAGTGCTACTGAGCATGGCAATATATATTTAAAACCAGAGACATAACATAAAACACAAAAAAAAGCTCAGTGCACATCCAGAAAAACTTATATACGGTACAGTGCCTAAATATACATGTATAAATAACTAATAAATAAAATGGTCTTTTAGTTTAACATTTTGGCCAAATTGTTGTAAGCCCTTGAGCCAAACTTCACGGCTGACCACGTTTCAAGGGTCCCTACACTAATATAAATTCTTAATAACCTGTGCATTGCCAGGAAGAATGATTTATAATAAATCTGTCAATATAAGTTGCAAAAGTTCTAAGTCTGATTGAAGCTTTTATTAACCTGTACATTACCAGGAAAAGCACTCTGTAATAGATTTGTCACAATCACACTGCATGCAGGCAAGTTCCCCTGATAGTTGGAGATGCCATGGAGTGAGCCTTTAACCATTTAAATGTGGGAGGGAGTGAGCTTCAATTGGATAGGAGGTTGCCACCCTCCAAAACAGCCAAGACTAGCTGCACAAGAATTATAAAACATACAGAACACCTACAAGCTCAAATTGAACCCCCAAAATACCCACAACATATATATGTAGCCATGCATAATAATGACTGCATACATCCTCCCTGTTGGCAGTAAGTCCTGGTAACTACAGGCCTGCCAACAGTAGTTATGGAGGTTTTCCCTCACACCCTAGTGTGGTGCCCTGTGTAAGGAAGGGAGTGGCTGTATGCTCGGAGTCCCTGGATAGTGACCTCAGAGATGCGCCTGCCCCCTGAGGTATAAAGGGCACAACACTGACAGTTAGTGTTGTTGTTGGTGGAGAAATAGTAACCAGAAGGTACAGAGATTGGAGAATCGCTTTTGTGACCCTAGTGCAGTAACTAGCGGTAGCAGAGTGATCAATTAAGTTTTGTCTACGCCATACTGTGTCCAGGGACCTGGCACAGCGGTGATCTCCCTAGGAGAAAGGGAATCCCACTTCAATACGGGAGGGCGTACCTGGCAAAGGGACAGCACGGAGAGATGTGCGGCTAGAGCCGGCAGCTGCATGGGGCAGTCTGCTACATCCCTGTATTCAATAAAGATGTCCTTGAGAAAAAGAACCCCACTGTGTGAGTGTGAGATTACTCAACAGTGGATGGCACCAAGAAGGAGTTCCTCACCAGGACCATCTCCCTGCGGAAGCACAGATCCTGATGAGGTGGAGGCGCTGCACATGATGTAAGTTGGACTCGTACCCACTACCTCAGCTACCTGTCCTGATGACATCCCCTAATAACACCAAGCGGGAGACTCAAGAGTCCTGTTACTTGCAGGTGCACCACCACACACGCCTTGTAATGGGAACTGGTTAGACTACATGGGCCAATGTGAGATTGGGTGCGTCAGGCCAGGGGGATACACCCGTTACAATTGGAGGCGCTGCTGAGATACCTGTTAACAGGACAGGCTTTTGCTAGGCACACATTAGGAAACAGGGAGAGTGTCTGCTGCCACTTTGTGCTGCGTGGGACGGAACCAGGGGTAGTCAGGGAGATGCTGGAGCTGCATGCCGCAAAGACGCCTTGGGATCCGTTAGGGGTTAGTGAGTCTGGAGCAGGGGGCTATTGCTGTCCTAGTCGCCTTGAGGTAGCGCTAGCGGGGGACGCCTAAGGGGTAAACTGGTAACTGAGAGCAGGAATTCTGGACGGGTCCGCACTAGGCTAGCCAAAAGTAGGTCGACGCCCAAAGTACTGCATGGAAGAGCCAGAGTACTCTAGTCTCCATTCCAGATCACTTACCAAGGAGCACAGACTGGAGGAACGTGTTACAGTAGACACAGAAAGAGTGAGCCTAGCCTGAGGCAGTGCAAACACGAGTCGGATATACGTTAGGTACACAAGGTGGTGCACAAGGCATGTTTATTGTACAGATGTGGTAGCTGCCCCGCAGAGCGGAGCTCCATGTACAAAAACCCCGTGTTCAACGATCACGAGCGATCTGTCGGAATGGAGGATCTGCACAGAGCAGAAGGTCCAGGATAGCGGAGAGAGAGAACCACAAGAATGGAGGATCTGCACAGAGCAGAAGGTCCAGGATTGCGGTCAGAGGAAGAACACGCATATGAACTGTGCGTGGGTGAAGAACAGGCTACAGAAGAGACTTTTGTGGGCTTGTTGTGGAATGGCGTGAAAGCCGTGGCTGCGCCGTGTTTGTCCTGCCTATGTTCTTGGGAAGATACCCCCGAGAATAGTGAGGACGACAGTCTTGCGAGATGGGAAGAGCGAAATGGACTTTGTTATACACCTATTAACAAACAGCCCGACGCTGCCTTAAATGAAAGAAAAGACAATGCTTACCAAGATGGCGGTTCCCGCGTTCCCGGGACGCCGCGTGGGCATGCTGCAGAAAGTCTTGCAACTTTGCAGTCTGCTAAATGTTGGCCAGGATTGGCGCCAACAAGAAAACTCCACCCCGAGGGGAAGTTTGGCGCGAAAGCTGGAGCCGCGCCCTCATGGACTATGACTCACTCCGCACCTGTGCTGGGTCAGCCTACAAGTCTACGAGACATCCCCCTAGTTTCAACCAGGGGGAGTGGTTTGCGGTTCCACCGGATGTTGATAGAGAAAATGGGAGGAAGGGTTGCTACATCAGCCCATGCCTTTCAGTTGCGAAGAGACATTGACCAGTATAGACCTCTGAGACGAGTGCCTCCGCTGGTAAAGATGGCTGAAGCTGCTGACAAAGTGGACAAAGGTCCTGTGATTTCCACTCACCCTTATTCGGCTCCAGGAGGCTTCCTGGTGATACGGGTGGAGGGTGTGGAGACTGTGGTGTGTCTTTGCCTGCAGTGCAGACTGCCGGGCGGAGCCGTGGGCAGCGAGGCCCGATGCCCCCACTGCGGACTGCAGTACATGTGGCCAATGAGCACGTTCGTACCGGTGCAAGCTGTGGGAGTGGCCGGAAATGTCCCGATGCCAATAGAAGAACAGCCGGGAGCGCTCTGGAATAAGAGTGTCAGTCCCGCGGAGTCGGAGCCAGCATTGGTGCTTCCGATGGAGAAACTCAGCCATCGGAGAGGTGATCACCGAGGAGCTCATAGTCGGTCTCCTACTGGGCTGCCTCGGCCGAACTGTAAACTGGAATCCTCGGACGAGGAGTGTGCAAGGCTGGCAAGTAAGGCCGTTCCAAAACGGGACTGTCATACCATTGGTACGCCATGGAGGGATGCAATTCCTCGTGGTGTGGAGACACGGAGTCGAGTGTCTCCAGTACCACGACCACCCGATCGCTGGAGTCCCACTGCCATGGTGACTAGTGGATCGGACGGAGGTCGATCCACCCCTACCCTGCGAGGTATTAAGACACCGTGCCTGTCGCAGGCCTTGGGAGTGGAAGATCCGGAAGAGCGAGTCCAGAGCCAGACTGGATCGCGCAGTAGACGGGCGTTGGCGGATGTCCTCGTGGAGGAAGAGATCCCGCTTGGGGATCCACCCCAAGATGGCGTCGCAGCACGTGCGTGTGCGGAAGTGGTTCCGGCGGACCAGGGAGGCCCCGAGTGGGAGATGGTGCCGCCTCTGCGGTCAAGCAGCGGGAAACGATCCCCTACTACCAGGGGGAACGGACGTGTGAACTGCAACCCCAGAAGCTCAGCTGTTGAAGACAAAGATGGACTTTGTGGCGACGTTACAACAGGTATCGCCGGAGAGCAGGTCGACACCCTGTCAGTGCCTACTGTTCGGTCCCGTCCCCAGACCCCGTCCACACCCAAGGTTAACCCCAAAGCCCTAGTTAAAGCCCCTGTGCCCGTCACTATTTTATTTGGGTCTAGTTCCAGCTTAGGGTTGTCCGGGGAGTCACGGGGTCCTTCCGATGTTCGGACTGGAAGCCTGGACTTGGGTACGTCGGATGATGGGTCGGAGGGAGGAGGGAGCATGTCCCGACAAGTGTCGGTGTCCAGTGATTGCCCTAGTGGGCTTAGTATCACAGTACGAAACACCTCTCAGTATAAAAGAGTTAATGAGAGATCTGAGGGTACATCTGGGGTGTCTTCTGGTGGGCCTGATGAGGAGTCCATAGAAGAGAGTATAGATCCTAGCTCCGAGGAACGGAAGGAGACTAGGTGGTGGGCCCCATTGTACGAGGGCTATGTATCATGGTTCAACCGCACCCGCTTTATTTTAGAGAGGGAGGGGGTGGTTGATCACTGGTGGGCTGCCGGTGACTTTGATGATGAGTCATACCTTAGGGCTCTAAGGGTAAGGTGGGATCGGATCCAGGCAGGCCTTATTATCCCCAAGGGGTCCGCAGGGTTGGATGATCCGGTAGAAACCGATGAGCCCCTATCATGGGTGTTGCCCGGGGCGGCTGGTCAAAACAGTTTAACCAGGGTTTGCCGAGCTGAACGGGCAATTACGGCCAAATATAGGAAGTCCCATGGGCTTGATTACCCATATGTCCCTGAACCTCTAATGCGAGAGATAGAGGAGAATAGGGAAAGATGGCTCAAGAATGATATACAGTATTATATCGTGGAGAGAGGGGGAGCTATTAAAGGGATACAGGCCGAGCAGAGGGTAGCTCAACCGATGCGGGTATGGAAGATAGGGCGCAGTGTATATATGCACAAGGTGGTATACTGCAATGAGCGAGGAGTACCCCGAGAATACAGCGTGACTGTACATGATGCCGCGGGGCGAGAGGTGAAGAAGCCAGATCCTCGGCATTATTATTGAGTATCCAATAGAGTGGTCTGTTGTTTTCTTTAACGCTCCCTGCTGGTCAGTGAGTGTACTGGGCTTACATTATTATGTTCATGTAATGATGTTTGCTATGTTATTTGTGTGTTCTTTTGCTGTGTTTCCTGGCGCAAGGTACACCAAATTTAGGTCCCAGCCGGGACGGTGGGTATCAACCAGGGGGAGTATGTAGCCATGCATAATAATGACTGCATACATCCTCCCTGTTGGCAGTAAGTCCTGGTAACTACAGGCCTGCCAACAGTAGTTATGGAGGTTTTCCCTCACACCCTAGTGTGGTGCCCTGTGTAAGGAGGGGAGTGGCTGTATGCTCGGAGTCCCTGGATAGTGACCTCAGAGATGCGCCTGCCCCCTGAGGTATAAAGGGCACAACACTGACAGTTAGTGTTGTTGTTGGTGGAGAAATAGTAACCAGAAGGTACAGAGATTGGAGAATCGCTTTTGTGACCCTAGTGCAGTAACTAGCGGTAGCAGAGTGATCAATTAAGTTTTGTCTACGCCATACTGTGTCCAGGGACCTGGCACAGCGGTGATCTCCCTAGGAGAAAGGGAATCCCACTTCAATACGGGAGGGCGTACCTGGCAAAGGGACAGCACGGAGAGATGTGCGGCTAGAGCCGGCAGCTGCATGGGGCAGTCTGCTACATCCCTGTATTCAATAAAGATGTCCTTGAGAAAAAGAACCCCACTGTGTGAGTGTGAGATTACTCAACAGTGGATGGCACCAAGAAGGAGTTCCTCACCAGGACCATCTCCCTGCG
The DNA here is from genome assembly GCF_040206685.1 of Ascaphus truei. Classification (NCBI taxonomy): domain Eukaryota; kingdom Metazoa; phylum Chordata; class Amphibia; order Anura; family Ascaphidae; genus Ascaphus; species Ascaphus truei. Next base: position 296,875,235 of record NC_134486.1, read on the forward strand.
GAAGCACAGATCCTGATGAGGTGGAGGCGCTGCAAATGATGTAAGTTGGACTCGTACCCACTACCTCAGCTACCTGTCCTGATGACATCCCCTAATAACACCAAGCGGGAGACTCAAGAGTCCTGTTACTTGCAGGTGCACCACCACACACGCCTTGTAATGGGAACTGGTTAGACTACATGGGCCAATGTGAGATTGGGTGGGTCAGGCCAGGGGGATACACCCGTTACATATATAAGCATATAAGTTTCACAGAGGAGTGCTACTGAGCATGGCAATATATATTTAAAACCAGAGACATAACATAAAACACAGACAAAGCTCAGTGCACATCCAGAAAAACTTATATACGGTACAGTGCCTAAATATACATGTATAAATAACTAATAAATAAAATGGTCTTTTAGTTTAACATTTTGGCCAAATTGTTGTAAGCCCTTGAGCCAAACTTCACGGCAGACCACGTTTCAAGGGTCCCTACACTAATATAAATTCTTAATAACCTGTGCATTGCCAGGAAGAATGATTTATAATAAATCTGTCAATATAAGTTGCAAAAGTTCTAAGTTTGATTGAAGCTTTTATTAACCTGTACATTACCAGGAAAAGCACTCTGTAATAGATTTGTCACAATCACACTGCATGCAGGCAAGTTCCCCTGATAGTTGGAGATGCCATGGAGTGAGCCTTTAACCATTTAAATGTGGGAGGGAGTGAGCTTCAATTGGATAGGAGGTTGCCACCCTCCAAAACAGCCAAGACTAGCTGCACAAGAATTATAAAACATACAGAACACCTACAAGCTCAAATTGAACCCCCAAAATACCCACAACATATATATAAGCATATAAGTTTCACAGAGGAGTGCTACTGAGCATGGCAATATATATTTAAAACCAGAGACATAACATAAAACACAGACAAAGCTCAGTGCACATCCAGAAAAACTGGTTAAAGGCTCACTCCATGGCATCTCCAACTATCAGGGGAACTTGCCTGCATGCAGTGTGATTGTGATAAATCTATTACAGAGTGCTTTTCCTGGTAATGTACAGGTTAATAAAAGCTTCAATCAGACTTAGAACTTTTGCAACTTATATTGACAGATTTATTATAAATCATTCTTCCTGGCAATGCACAGGTTATTAAGAATTTATATTAGTGTAGGGACCCTTGAAACGTGGTCTGTCGTGAAGTTTGGCTCAAGGGCTTACAACAATTTGGCCAAAATGTTAAACTAAAAGACCATTTTATTTATTAGTTATTTATACATGTATATTTAGGCACTACCGTATATAAGTTTTTCTGGATGTGCACTGAGCTTTTTTTTGTGTTTTATGTTATGTCTCTGGTTTTAAATATATATTGCCATGCTCAGTAGCACTCCTCTGTGAAACTTATATGCTTATATATATGTTGTGGGTATTTTGGGGGTTCAATTTGAGCTTGTAGGTGTTCTGTATGTTTTATAATTCTTGTGCAGCTAGTCTTGGCTGTTTTGGAGGGTGGCAACCTCCTATCCAATTGAAGCTCACTCCCTCCCACATTTAAATGGTTAAAGGCTCACTCCATGGCATCTCCAACTATCAGGGGAACTTGCCTGCATGCAGTGTGATTGTGACAAATCTATTACAGAGTGCTTTTCCTGGTAATGTACAGGTTAATAAAAGCTTCAATCAGACTTAGAACTTTTGCAACTTATATTGACAGATTTATTATAAATCATTCTTCCTGGCAATGCACAGGTTATTAAGAATTTATATTAGTGTAGGGACCCTTGAAACGTGGTCTGCCGTGAAGTTTGGCTCAAGGGCTTACAACAATTTGGCCAAAATGTTAAACTAAAAGACCATTTTATTTATTAGTTATTTATACATGTATATTTAGGCACTGTACCGTATATAAGTTTTTCTGGATGTGCACTGAGCTTTGTCTGTGTTTTATGTTATGTCTCTGGTTTTAAAGAAGTCAGGAAGATCCAGGTCTGGCAACATTCCCGTATCTATCTGTTCCCCACCCTGGTCATCCCCGGCCATGACCTGCAGTCCTTTGGGCTGACTAATGTTACCAAGAGTCCCAGCCTTTCTTAACAGTCCTCTTTTTCCGCACGTCTCTGTTTACGTGTCTTTGGGACATGGTGTCTACGGGGAAAAATCTCTGGGGAAAAAGGGAACAAGTCTCCGGGCTTCTCTGGTACCAGAGAAGTAGGCTCCGTAGGAGTAGGAGCCAACAATGTTTCGAGGTAGGGCCAGTCTCGGCCAAGTAGAACAGGAGCAGGTAGCCAGGGAGCAACTCCCACTAGTAGGCTAGCCTCTTGATCCTGGATACGCAGTAGAACGTTCGCCGTCGGGTATCTCTTTGTATCCCCATGGATACACTCGATATTCCAAGGAGAGTCATAAGATAGCCTATTGCTTGGAATTAGGCCCTCTAGGATCAGGGTTTTTCCAGAGCCCGAGTCCAGCATGGCATTTACTTTTGTCCCCTCCAGAGATGCTGGGACTAACCACGGATTGTGGTCCCCTCGGAGACAAGCTGTGGCAGTGGTTCTGCCATATGAACAGTCCATCTCATCATCTCCTGAGTCCGCAACCTCGGTCGTCAGCGGAAGCTCTCGACGGGGCTCGGTGTTTTGACCTCTCCGCTGTTGGATGGGATCCTCCCTTCTGGTTGGTGGGGTCCAGGTTCTCGGGGAATACTGTGGGTGGTGGCCTCCCTTGAGTGATCCAGTGGCCTCGGACCCGGGACTGGCGTCTCTGCGGGAGTTTGTACCAGGAACCCTCCAAGATGGGAAAGTGTCTTCCGATCGGGTTGACTGGATCTCCCGAGCTGGCGGGTTGTAGACCCCTCGATTGTCTGCTCTCCTGCCTCTAGCATCACCGGAAGCAACTGGTGTTTGCACCGGCCGTTCCCAGCTATCCTGTTGGGTGTCGTCGCCCAGGAAGTTTTCCACCAAGCGGACTGCTGACTCCAGGGTAAATGCAGCGTGTCTTTTTACCCAGGAGCGCGAGGAGGTGGGCAGTATCTGTATGAACTGCTCGAGCACAAACTGTTCAAGGATCTCTGCCTTGATATGTTTTTCCGGTTGTATCCACCTGGTACATAAGTCTACTAAGTGGTGGGCTACGACCCGGGGTCTGTCTCTGTTTGTATATTTGACTGTCCGGAACCGCTGTCGGTAGGTCTCTGGCGTGAGGCCTAGGCGATCCAGAATAGCAGCCTTTAGTTTCTGATAGTCCATGGCCTCATCCGCTGGAAGAGCCTGGTAGGCTGCTTGAGCTTCCCCTATGAGGAGTTGAGCCAGAGTCGTTACCCAGCGATCAACTGTCCAGCCGTGGGCCGTGGCTACCCTTTCAAAAGTGAGGAGAAATGCCTCTGGGTCTTCGGTTGGCTTCATTTTAGGCAGCATCACCGGTGGGTTATTTGGAATCCCTGTTCTGCCTGGGGCTGGGCCTTCGGCCAGCAATTGGAGTAGCTTTTCCTCTCGCCGGGCCTGTTGCTCATCTTGCTGGGCTTGTCGCTCAGCTTGCTTCTCTGCTAGCTGGAGCTGTTGCTCAAGGAACTGAGAAAAAATTGTCTCCATTTTTTATTTTTTTTCTGTGTGACCCTTCAGATACAGGAGCCGTCCGACATCCCACTTCTGACACCACTTGTGGCAGGACGGCCTGTAGCCGAGGTCAGGGAACAGTCCACACGTGTAGTTTCAGGATAATGAAAAACGTTCAATGGCTTTATTTCTCCATTACAACATAACATGCGGGTACACTGTCCCTTTAAACAAATAAATCCTGCTCCATGTTGGGAGAAAAACTGACTAACACAGCAGACCTATCTAGCAGGCTGGCTGGCTAAACCATAACCAAACCTTCAGAGTCTTTTAAGCAGTCATGAAACAAATGAAACAAATCTTACTTTGGCTGCAGTAAGTAGTGTGCTGTAGCCTTCTGTCTAGCAGCACATATATCCATGTGCTCTTGTCTGAGAGAGCCAACTACTGCTAGTAACAACATCCTTTTCTACCTTGCTGGCTCTCAGGTGTCAGATTACACCCTGACTACCTAACTTCCACCTGAGTTAACCCTTTTGAGTGTTGGATGAAGCACTCAGAGATATGTCTCCCAGGCGTAACTGATAGGAGTTTACTTCACTCTGTCACACATGCACAATAATATTCCTTTCAATAACAACATTACATAATCTACAACACATGTAAGTTGCAAATATTTTCAGAACATCCCTCATAGGTTCAATGCCGGAATAGGCAGAATGGGTATGGTACATTTCTTTTGTTTTTCTGTATGTCAATTGTATAAACTGCCCCTAGGTGTCAGCCAAAGCCCACTACAACCAGATGGGGAATAAGCTCCTTAAGAAACAGATCTGGATAGAAAAACATGATTTCACTGAGGATTTTTCTTATTTTCTGTATATGGTTATAGATAATCACAAATAAAGATGAGGGGCTAATCTTTAGAGAAGTATTTTCTATAACGTCTTACAGTGTACACAGCCCTATACATATTGAAGAGAGATAATACAATTGCTCTTATTCTGCAGGCTGTAATCTGTCGCAGCTTAAACTCAATGAGGCTTTCTGTGCGATAGCGCTGGACTGGCGCTATCGCAACCTGCAGAATTAGCACCAAAGAGTTCCTTATCAAGTTAACAATCTAAACTGCAGAGTCATATAAAGTAATGAATTAGTCTTCTATAAATCAATAACATTGTAGATCTGACTACAACACTACCTGGACATGTAGACCTGACCATGTAGGCTGACTTCTGTTTTCTAGAGATGGGCGAACCAGTCAAAATATGTTTCCTGGAATTCCAAGGATTGCTCAGTCAAAATCAGCACCACCCCCACCACAATGCATCTGCGGATTGGGTAATAAAAAAGATGAGCAGATTTATTCAACTCTGCCATTGAATACAACGATAGAGAGAGATTTTAGTACAGTAGTGTCTCCAGTTGTACTGTATATAGATCCCCTCAATTGTCCATCCAAATAAATTAGAGAGACATGCCTGTGCTGAAAAAGGAGCACACGTGAGGCACCTAGCTGGGAAATATATGCTAATGCCATCCCACAGTTCCTAATATGATTTCCCTACCAACTATATAGAGTTTGATAAGCCTAAGGCACCAACCTAATGACTGGAATGGTGTCAGACCGAAAGGATTAAAATCCACAAGCACCGCTTTTCTATGCTGCGGCTCTTGCAACGTGAGCTAAACCAGTTGATTGGTACATTCCTGTCACATAATACTTTTTAGCTGCTCACTGCTCATACTGTAAATAGCTTATCTGCTCTGCTTTTAAAGGAAGCCAGGGGGAATGAGTTACTACAGGTCTGAGCACTCATTTTGGTGTACAAATGCAGCAGCCATTATTTTATGAAATTACGGCGCCGTTTTCGTGTGCGCTGCTGTACTCCACGCGGCATTAACGCGGCCAATCGCCCCAAGCACTCCTGTTTATCGCGGTTGCTTTGTCTCTTGGATTGTGTGCAATTAAATGCAATGAAATGAAGGAATTGTAATGTGTACAGTACTGTGCTACTGTGCTACTGTGCCACTGTGCTACTGTGTCAATTTCAGGTGTTTAAAAACCACAACACTAAAATGCAATTTTATGCACTCGCCTGCACTTGCGTCTGAAGGCGGTACAGTTGGAAGCAATCCCGCGCCATGACATGGGTATTCCGAGGTATACACCGCGTGATTTGTTAAAATATTGGCCGCTGCATCTGTACATGATGAATATGAACAAAGGTATCCCACGGTATAAATAACAGGGACACAAATATTCACTGTGCCATCTGCCAGAGTGCCAGACACATATTGAATTAAAATACTTTATTTTAAAATAAATATAAATTACAGGAAGTGATTCCACTGACTTCCCACAGCACACATTGTTATTGGGTTGACAAATTTAAGGCACTTTAGGAATGGGGTATGGTGTTAGACCAATCAGGATCAGAAGTTGAACCAACAGAACCTGTGTTATTCAGGACACCAGCGCTAGCAGTTTAACCAGCTGATGGATAGCAGCACTGTCACAGTATAAACATTGAGTGCTCATATAGTACCTGTGCAAAGCACTTTACCCTTTTCTGGGATAGAGAAGCATATCTAATAAGCTGTCTTCTGTCATGAGACACCTTCTGGTGCAGGAACACAATTTACAGTCCCTTTATTTGAATAGGCTGTAATGAACTCCAGCACTGAAGGTGCATTATGTAAATACTACTTAGTAAATATGATCCACTGTCTTTATCCTTTATAAGATTATAAATATTACTTATTAGTCACCAGAACACTTTGCTATATTACTTCTATATTACTGCATTATTTGATGTGCTTCACCTTGTTTTTACTTGTGTGTGTCAGAAAACATGTGTTTTCCTGGCCGGAGTAACTCATACAGTACGCTTCTGTACATAGTATTATTTTGTGCTTGACATCCTTTCAAGGTTACAATCAACGAAATAAATATCCCTTGGCGGTATGCTAGTAGTAGACCGTGGTCCACTGCTAATCATCAGCTGGGTTAGCTCACACTGCTAGAGCTGCAACCTAGAAAAGCAGTGGTTGTAGGTTCTAGTCCTGTTGGCTCTGACACCATTTCAGTTGGTGCTTTAGGCTAAGGCCCCGCTCCCAGAGTCAGCGCGCCCGCACTGCAGACAGGCGGGGCGCTGACATACACAGACCGCGATATGCGGTCTGTAGGGAGCGGGAGCCGGAGCGGGAGGTGGGCGGGAGTGGGAGGCTTGAGTGGAGGGACCCGCTACTCTCCCCCCCCTCCCTCCACGGCTCGGGTAAGTAAAGCAACACACACACACACACAGAGGCAGGCACACACATACACACACACACACACAGACAGAGGCAGGCACACACATACACACACACACAGACAGAGGCAGGCACTCACGCATTCAGACACACACATACACACACACACACACACACACACAGACAGAGGCAGGTACTCACGCACTCAGACACACACATACACACACACACACACACAGACAGAGGCAGGCACTCACGCACTCAGACACACACACACACACAGACAGAGGCAGGCACTCACGCACTCAGGCACACACATACACACACACACACAGGCACGCACGCATGCACTCAGACACACACACAGACGCTGCTTCCCCCCCCACACTCCTCCCCACTCCCAAAGCCTCTCTTCCTCCCGAAGCCTCCCCTCCCCATTGGCTCACAGCCACACCATGTGACGCGTCAACACTAGGGAACACCATTCTCTTGTATCCCATGGCGGCTGACGCGCCACAGCGTGTAGTAAGCTGTGCAGCCAGGGGGGACCGGGACCGGCTCCGCAGGATTCCCCTGCTGGTGGGGAACTCGCGTGTGGCCGCCCGCGCCACCGAGCGCAGCGGGACCGAGGCCTTAGGTTTATCAACTTCATATATTGTAGTTGTATGGCAATCATTTTAGGAAGTGTGAAATGGAACTCATAAATATAGTTTGCATAGTCAGTAGCATATCTCTCTCTCTCTCTACATCTACTGAATGAATTAAATCTAAAAGTCTAAATCATTTGGCACAATTTTTTTTCTTCGAGCAAGCTGATCCAGCAGTTTATACACGCACTTCATTTAGTTAAAAAAATAAGGTGCCTCAGAATACCATATTATGATATTCTGTAGACCATCCAAATTCACTTACGCCAACCTCCTCTTTACAAAATTACAATGGTGTTTCATATCACTGACCTGGAGCTCTCACCTGCCTTGTAGACCCAGTCACTTGAACAGAATAGAGTAAAAGCAGATACCTAAAAATTACTACTTTTCATAAAATGGAAGCGCGAGTAACTGAATTTAACCAGCAACACCTATCACCCGCCTTACAGTGTCTTGCATTTAAAAAGCTCACATTGTCTTTTGTAGATCATTGTAAGTAGATACAACCATGCACCAGCCCTTCCGAAATAATATCAATGTGGTTATAAAGACTGAATTTATACAAAGTCAATGCTGTAATAATCAATGGACCTGCCAAAAACATTCCATCTCATTATATAATGTTTCTAATTTTCCAATGGAACACTACAATATTCTTCAGAGGATATGGAAATCGCAACGCTGCCATGAACGAGAACATGTCCATCATTTTAGGAACCCTGGCTGTAGCCAAGGCATTGAATTCCACAAGTGCATGCCTCTTAACTTCCAGAGAGCAAAAGGTCACTGTAATACTGTGTGTAGACTCCTGTGATAAACATTGAAGGCATTTCTCTCATTGGTGGCAAATATCTGAGAAATCTCACTGCATTTTTTGGCACGGTAAAAAAAATACGTTCACGTGTATCCTGAAGTGAAATTAGCACTTGAAATAAACACAGTTACTGTATGCAGGCATAATAAAACCTCCAAGGCAATTCAGCATCACCAACGTGGAGCATGTTGCTGTATACTTTCAGGTTATAGTGTATAGTGTCATAAGTCAAATGTCTTTAACATTTTACAATTTTCTCTATTTCTCTGCACGTTAGGATGCATTTTGCAAAACATCTTCCTTCAAATGTTATGTCCATCAAATCCACAAAGAGCCCTTTTTCCTTTTTCTCACTCTACAGATCTTGAGGACCAGCAAGTGCATTGTGAGACCTTTTAGAACGGAGAGTGTTAGTTGCATTTGTGTGGAAAATACATTATGGACTGTCACAGAAATAAGCCACACTGACCCCCCACACTGCCTACGTGTGAAGGCTGGAGCACTTGACCCTTCTTCACCTCACTTTCCTCCCTCTACCCTACAACAGGTCCAATCTGGAATATACCAGAAAACTGCTTTTTATGTATGTTTAATATTGTTCTTATATATGATATGGTTGAGTTAACATTTTCAAAGTATAATCCACAAACCAAACCAAAATAAATGATCCTTTGGCAAAACCAGGACCAAAACCTGAAAAATGTTTAGCGGCAAAGCCAAAACCAAACCACCAGGGCCAATGAGCATCTCTGCTGTTCCTCATGCAATGCAGATTTTATTTAAGTGAGAAAAAGCAAAATATCATGATAATCTGCCCTTTCTGGGAATCATTGTTAATTCTCCCATTAGGTTTGGCTGTGTATACTGATATCGATACAATGACATAGGCCCAGTTACCCAATTGATATTAATTATGTACATAAACAGGTACAGAGACAAACTGATATAAACTCTCAGCCTTCTTCTAATTCTAAGGAGTTAATGAGCTGCTGAACTTCCCTGGGTGCACACACTGGTTCAAAGGTCTGGTGACATAACCTCTCTGCCTCTTCTATAAATGGGGGACATCTGCCAACTGGTCCAGACTGGATACACATTCTGATAGTGATGAGTTCATCATCTCTCTGTCTCTTCTTTTAATCACAAGAAGTTATGTACATGCAGGAGCGCAGATCACATGGCTTTAATCTTCCTGGGGCGCAACATGGCTGCAAAATGTACTGTTTTCGGAGTCGGGGATTTCGGATTTTTGGTCCGGGATGCCGGGGACAGTAAGTCTTGCTACATCTGTAAATAATGTCCACTTCTATAAATCACAAAGGTTTGATTGTGTGCATACACTCAATGATTTATTTATTTATAAAATGTTTTACCAGGAATTATAGGCTAAAGCAGTACAATTCAGGGCATTATTGACAACCCTGCTCTCTGATTGGTTAAAATTCCAGGCATTATCCAATCAGTAATGCCCGGAATTTTAGCAGCTTGCAAAGTGTAATTTTCAATTTGATTATTTCCAGCCAATCAGCTTTCACAACAGCTGAGACAGGGCAGGGGATTGGTCAGAATGAAGTAACAGCACTGAGACAGGGCAGGGGGTTGGTCAGAAAGTATCAGCCACGGGTTGACTCCTCCCCCGCCTGAGTTGACTGAAATTTTCTGAGCATATTCAGTTGAATTGGGGGGAGAGAAGAGTCTGCAGCATTTAGTAAGATGCTGCATTTTTCATTGTGTGTATGTGTGTCAGTAGCAGTGTTTATAGGTATAGCAGCTGCAGTGTGTTGTGCAGTTGTATGTGTGTTTAGCAGCAATTTGTGTGTGTGTTGTGTGTGTAGAGCTGCTGTGTCGTGTGTAGAGCTGCTGTGTGTGTGTGTGTGTGTGTGTGTGTGTGTGTGTGTGTGTGTGTGTGGAGCTGCTGTGTTGTGTTTGTGTGTAGAGCTGCTGTGTTGTGTGTGTGTGTGTGTAGAGCTGCTGTGTTGTGTGTGTGTAGAGCTGCAGTGTTGTGTGTGTCAGTAGCAGTGTTTATGGGTATAGCAGCAGCAGTGTGTGTGTGTTGTGTTGTGCTGTTGTATGTGTGTGTAGCAGCAGAGTTTGTGTGTGTAGAGCTGCTGTGTTGTGTGTGTGGTGTGCTTGTGTGTGTAAAGCTACTGTGTGTAGAGATGCTGTGTTGTGTGTGCGTGTGTGTTTGTTTGTGTGTGTGTGTGTGTGTGTGTGTGTGTGTGTGTGTGTGTGTGTGTGTGTGTGTGTGTGTGTGTGTGTGTAGCAGCAGTTTGGGTGTGTGTAGATCTGCTGTGTTGTGTGTTGAGCTGCTGTGTTTGTAGAGGTGTTGTGTGTGTGTGTGTAGAGGTGCTGTGTTGCGAGTGTAGGGGTGCTGTGTTGTGTGTGTAGAGCTCCAGTGTGTGTGTGTGCGTGTGTGTGTGCGTGTGTGTGTGTGTGTGTGTGTGTGTGTGGTGTGCTTGTGTGTGTAGAGGTGCTTGTGTGTGTAGAGGTGCTGTGTGTGTGTGTGTAGCAGCAGTTTGTGTGTGTGTAGATCGGCTGTGTTGTGTGTTGAGCTGTGTGTGTGTGTGTGTGTGTGTGTGTGTGTGTGTGTGTGTGTGTGTGTGTGTGTGTGTGTGTGTGTGTGTGTGTGTGTGTGTGTGTGTGTGTGTGTAGAGCTGCTGTGTTGTGTGTGTGGTGTGCTTGTGTGTGGAAAGCTACTGAGTGTAGAGTTGCTGTGTTGTGTGTGCTGTGTGTGCTGTGTGTGTGTGTGTGTGTGTGTGTGTGTGTGTGTGTGTGTGTGTGTGTGTGTGTGTGTGTGTGGTGTGCTTGTGTGTGTAGAGGTGCTGTGTGTAGCATCAGTTTGTGTGTGTGTAGATCTGCTGTGTTGTGTGTTGAGCTGCTGTGTGTGTGTTGAGCTGCTGTGTGTGTGTGTGTGTGTGTGTGTGTGTGTGTGTGTGTGTGTGTGTGTGTGTGTGTGTGTGTGTGTGTGTGTGTGTGTGTGTGTGTGTGTGTGTGGTGTGCTTGTGTGTGTAGAGGTGCTGTGTGTGTGTGTGTAGCAGCAGTTTGTGTGTGTGTAGATCTGCTGTGTTGTGTGTTGAGCTGATATAGATAGCTGCAGTGTAAGAGTATATAGAGGTGGATTCATGTATTTACCATTTTATTTTAATAAAAAAATCTATATAACTATACAAAAGTGTCTATTATTTATGAAAAAAGTCTACATTTAGCCTATAATAGTAATAATCCCCTCAGAACAGGGCATTACTGGCCAATAATGCCCTGGCTGGTTTAAAGTCCCACGGCTTCGCCTCGGGCCTTCAACTCTTCCAGCCAGGGCATTATTGGCCAGTAATGCCCTGTTCTGAGGGGATTATTACTTAATTATAGGCTAAAGCTGTTAATTTCCGGGCATTATTGAAATCCCTGCTCTCTGATTGGATAATGCCTAGAATTTTAACCAATCAGTAATGGCCCGGAATTTTTTGCATCCTGCCAAGTTTTTCAGCCAATCAGTTTTCAGTTCTCATTCACAAAGAGTGAGATCAGCTCTTAGACAGGGGAGGTGATTGAACAGGAGGCAACAGCAAGGCACTGACTCCTCCTCCCACCCTGTCTGCAGAGAGCTCTGCATAGGAGAGTGAGGGGAAAGGGTTGTGTCTGCTGTGTGTTTTGTGGGTGTAAAGGTGGCCAGCAGAGGGTTTTATTGGTGTGTGTGTGTGTCTTCTGTTGGTGTGTATTTTGTGAGTGTAGAGGGGCAGCAGAGTCTGTTTTGTTAGTGTGTGTCTGCTGTGTGTGTGTTTTGTGGGTGTAGATGGGGGGCTGCAGTGTGTGCATCTTCAGTGTGTGTTTTGTGGGAGGAGGAGTGGTGCAGAGTGTTTTGTTTGTGTGTGCGTCTGCAGTGTGTGGGTTTACAGGGGGCTGCAGTGGTGAAGGGAGGGGGCTTCTGGTGTGTGTTTTGTAGATGTAGAGGTGGCAGAGTGTTTTGTTGGTTTGCGTGTTTCTGCAGTGTGTGTTTTGTGGGTGTAGGGGGGGGGGGCTGTAGTGTGTGTCTTCAGTGTATGTTTTGTGAGTGGAGGAGGGGTGCAAAGTTTTTTGTGTGTGTGTCTGCAGTGTGTGGGTTTACAGGGGGGCTCTAGTGGGTGTAGAGGGGGGTTGCTGGTGTGTGTTTTGTGGATGTAGAGGGGGCAGCAGTCTGTTTTGTGGGTATGGGTGTCTGCAGTGTGTTTTGTGGGTGTAGATGTGGGCTGCAGTGTGTGTGTCAGTGGGTGTAGAGGGTGGAGGAGGGCTGCAAAGTATGTTTTGGTGTGTGTGTGTGTGTGTGTGTGTGTGTGTGTGTGTGTGTGTGTGTGTGTGTGTGTGTGTGTGTGTGTGTGTGTGTGTGTGTGTGTGTGTGTGTGTATAGTTTATAGGGTTTACAGGGGGCTGCAGTGTGTGTTTGTGGGTGTAGAGAGTGTTGGAGGACTGCAGAGTGTTTGTGTATATAGAGGGAGTGGCAGAGTGTGTTTGTGTGTATATAGAGGGGGCTGTGTGTATGTACTATTTCCTTTTATATAAACTTGCAGACAAAGCAAAAGAATGTAGAAAATCGTGCTGATAAAAATCAATATGACTACAAAAGTATCTATCTTTTTAATGAAAAATGTAAAAAATTAAAATAAGCCTACATTTACTGTAGCATACAATAGTAATAATCCCCTCAGAACAGGGCATTACTGGCCCATAATGCTCTGGCTTGGTTAAAGTACCTTGGCTTCGCCTCGGGCATTCAACTCTTCCAGCCAGTGCATTATTGGCCAGTAATGCCCTGTTCTTTGGGGCTTATTTCTTAAGTAATACATTCCTCTCGTTTTCAAGTATGTCCGGGGCACAAAGTTATAATGACAAATACATAGTTACAATAAGTGAAAAGGGTTATACAGTACATTATATAAAGACATTGCATGCACAGTTAAAGACAATATATATTACAGGCGTATATAACAGTTACAGACGAGATTAAAATGTGAGACAGCTTTAGTTTTGGAAGAACATAGACTGGTGACAGCAGTGAGTCTCCGGTAGACTGTTCCAGTTGTGGGGTGCATGGTAAGAGAAGGAGGAGAGGCCGGATACTTTGCTGAACCTTGGGACCATGAACAGTTTTTTGGAGTCAGATCTCAGATGATAAGTGCTGCATGTGGTAGAGGTGAGGAGCTTGTTCAGATAGGCAAGTAGCTTGCCCAGAAAGTGTTTGAAGGCAAGACAGGAGAGATGAACTTTGCGCCTAGACTCAAGTGATGACCAATCTAGTTCTTTGATCATTTCACAGTGATGTATGTTGTAATTGCATTGTAGGACAAAGTGGCATATTGAGTTGTAGAGGGTGCCTAGTTTGCCAAGGTGAATTTGGGGTGAATTTGGGGTGCCATACCATATACTACAGTATGTGCGCATAGTCTATAATAGGTCTCAGCATCTGCTTTGCGATGCGCTTTCTGACCAGCAGACTTAGGGAAGATTTGTTCCTATAAAGTACGCCTAGTTTGGCATAGGTTTTGGATGTCAGGGTACCAATATGCAACCCAAATTTTAAATGGGAGTCAAACCATATGCCCAAATATTTGAAACTAGTAACGGGGGCTAGGATAGTATTAGAATTTGTTCTGATCTGTAGCTCTTTCATTGGAAGCTTTAGAAATTAATCTTGGTCCCAAATACCATTGTTATAGTCTTGTCAATGTTTAGAAAAGTTTGGTTTGGGAAATCCAATTTTCAAGTCTCAAAAAGTCAGATTGAAGTACATGTGTTCAAGGTCAGAGAGGTTAGGGCTGTGTGCATATAAGATTGTGTCTTCTGTATAGATGTGTATTGAAGCTCCCTTACAAGCTGATCATTAATGAACACTAAGGGTATGGGCCCCAGAACAGAGCCTTGCGGGACACCGCTGAGGCACCAAGTCGTAGAAACTTAGATTGCAGTAGGTCAGGTCCACATTGGCTGCATAGTTTTAATTTGAGGAGTGCTTGTGTAATCACCTCTCAATGATAGAAAGGAGACGATAAATTGAGTTTCAGCCATAGGCCCTGCTTACTTTCTCCCTTTCGCCTTTAAAATGATTTTGTCCACTCACCATCCAGACCCTTCAGGGACCTCTGAAAATGCACACTGGTAGTCAGATGTCATGTGTGACTGCATTTTACAGTTTGCTAAACAGTATTGCACAGGTGTAAAAAATAAAAATAAACAAATGCACTAATAAAACAATATTTAGTTCACAAAAATATGTCTTTGCCAGAGGAAGGAAGTAAATCAGACATTGAAACTAGCACATTGGCAAACAGCTGCAACAGAGTAATCTTGGGAAAGAAAGGGCTACAGATTACAATATTCTCAATGGGAGTTCTGGGTTAACGTTTTTATTCACACATGTCCTGCCTTGAAGTCTTCTAGTATAAACTAAAAAAAAAAAAAAAAACTGGTAGCTAGGTAACTATTTCCACTCTGGGATTTGTCAGCATTTGCTACCTTGGTTAATCCTCCACAATGGCCATGAATAAGGTCATATTTCATATACTAATTAGTTTGTTTACCATGTTGTAATTTAGTTACACAGCTAGACTGTGGGGATTGCTGCTTTTAATTCATTTCCTTCAACACATTAACAGGAGATTCAGTCAAAACATGATTTGTTTGGGGGATCCAAATAAGTCAAACTCATACAAAAATGATCATTTCCATTTTTTGTGACAATGTATAATAAATTGCACTCCATGCCATAGATCTGTGGCACAGAGAGCATTTGCTTCAGAAGGAAGCAACATTTTTAACCAGTAGTCCCAGTTGCAAATATAAACATAACATTGCCTTGAAATAGATTCATATTTAAGGAAAAATAATGAGTTGCTTGCTGGTGCAACTAGTGCTACATACGAAACCTATCACCGGTCTAGGATTTTTGGGCGCAGCCATTTTGCAGAAAAATCGAGTCAAGGCCGGGATTTAGCCGCCACTCACCTCGCCGCAGGCTCACCTCGCTGCCAGAAGCTTCACCATTAAGGTATGCTTCTAACCTTAAATACAAAAACAAAAGGGGGGCACAGACATGGCATAAAATCCTTTATAGAAAAGTTTTATAAACAAATGATAAGATTGCACTCACAATGTGTAAAAAGTAAAAATCGGCTGTATGCAGACACCTGAGTCTCTCACTGCATCATGGGTGATCAGGTGTATTCTCCTCCTGTGTTGCCACAGGACCACCAACGGAGGTTGCCCGTTTGACCGGAGGATGTCTCCATCCCTGTGGACTCAACTGGCTCCAGCAGTATGACTTGAAGTGCCTCAGGCAGCACGGGAGGAGAATATACTTCATCATCCATGGAGACTCAGGTCTGCATACAGGCGACTTTTAACTTTTTACACATTGTGAGTGCAATCTTATCATTTGTTTATAACATTTTTCTTATAAAGGATTTTATGCCATGTCTGCGCCTCCCTTTTTGTTTTTGAGGTTATCCATTTGAAGAGGATTGGTTATCCTAACATCTGGGGCAGCAAACTAAGGCCATCCTTATAAATCTGTGGATAGTGATTGAACACTTACTAACTTACCTGACCTCACACCACCTCACCTGTTGCATTGACATATAATTAGATTGTCACACCCTTTGTATCATTGTACTATTTGCACTTGCTGTAGTTGTGGATTTAACGGATACATTCTATCAGTGGTTGTTTAATCATCTATTTTATTTTTATTATTAATTTTATTATAATTATTGTAATTGTAATTATTTCTCCCACTCTCTGTCAGAGAGGGTATTGATATATTTTACACTACATCCCATTTCTCTCTGAAACACCCACATCAATTGGTTCAGCGGTACACCCTCACCTTGATTTACCACTAAACATGTACACATATGTATTTGTAAACCACACAATCTAAATTTCTTATTAGTCAGGGCCTCCCTCACCCAGCACCACCCCTCCCCCGAGCCCCCAGTTGTTTTCCATTTTGATAAGCTCCTAACCTTACTCTAAAAAAACCTCATCTTAACCCCTAATACTAATGCTACCCCCTTCCCAAAAAACCTTAACCCCTTACCCTAAAAGCTCTTACCCTAAACCCATTATACTAAACTGCTTATCCTAAGCCCCTTAACCTAATCTCCTACCCTGAAAACCTTAACCCCTTACCCTAATTCCTTGCCCTAAAAAACAAACCCCTTACCCTAATTCCCTACCTTAAAAAACTAACCCCTTACCCTAATTCCCTACACTAAAAAACTAACCCCTTACCCTAATTCTCTACCCTAAAAAACTAACCTCTTACCCTAAAACTCCTATCCTTAACCCCCAATCATAACTGCTAAAAACCCTCAAGTTAATTCCCCTTTTTGGCAAAATGGACAGTGGCTGAGTGTCCAGTGTAAGGAAAGAACTACAGTAGGCACTACTGATTTCTGCTAGAAAAAGTGATTTAATGATGGCTATCATTAAATCACTTTTTCTAGCAGAAATCCGTAGTGCCTAGGTCTTTCCTTACATGCAGTTACTGGGGATACCAAAAGAAAAGAGGTTGGGGCGCTCCCTATTTGTATAGGCTTGTGATGTTGCCTGTGTGGTAGTGTGTAACCAAAGAAAGGGTAGTGTATACTTGCCCTTGTTGTTTTCTGCAGCTGGACCAGTAGAGAAGATAAAGCCCGGAATCTTCTTGTAGTTGCAGTGGAGGTGGAGGGTTGGTCAGCGCACGGGATTTTGCTCAAACGTAGAGATAAGAGGATAGGAAGATATGGAACACGGTATTAGTGTTTTAGTAATCGAACGGTACAATACAGCCAAAAGAACTTTGGAATTAAAAATGTATGAAAAATATATTTTTAAAATAGCTTAAAAATCTTTGGAATTAAAGAACCTTGGTAATTAAAAGTAAAAATATATAAATATATAAATATATATAAAAATAGCTTTATTTTAGAAATATATTTTTTCATATATTTATATATTTATATATTTTTACTTTTAATTACCAAGGTTCTTTAATTCCAAAGATTTTTAAGCTATTTTAAAAATATTTTTTTCATACATTTTTAATTCCAAAGTTCTTTTGGCTGTATTGTACCGTTCGATTACTAAAACACTAATACCGTGTTCCATATCTTCCTATCCTCTTATCTCTACGTTTGAGCAAAATCCCGTGCGCTGACCAACCCTCCACCTCCACTGGGGATACCAAGCAGAGATTCCTGGACCAGGAGCAGCGGTATTTGTGTTGTTTCATTACTTTTGGAGAGTGCAGCATTGTCGTTCTAATTTGTGAGTGTCCAGCGTCACAGTGGCGGTGAAGGGTCCTTCTGCGGGCAAACGCCGGCGGCGACTTGTTGTGCAGCGAGGTGGTCGTCAACAAATGTCCGATTCCGACCTATTACCTCCTTGGTGATGTAACTGCTTGCCCTGGTGGACAGGAGGGGATTGGTAATCAACAATTAATGCTCTTGATCTTAACTTATACAATTTAGGAAATGTTATTCATTCCTGTTCTGTAATTCTATACATTTACTTTTATAGCAATAACAAAGTCCAAATTAGGTCATAAGCTAAATTTTTTTATACGCAATACCACTGCAAATATCTTTTTATCCTGACGCCCATCGGGTGTGTAACGGTCAGACCCCTACCCAATCTCATATGGGCCCCTATGTGCAGAATCTGCCCCTCGTTACATGTCATGTTGTGTGGTGCACTTCATGGCTCACAGGACTCCTGAGTCTCCCGCTCGATGGTATTGGGGATTTCACCAGGACTGGCTCATGAGGCAGTGCTGAGTTCGTACTCACAGTTGGTACAGTGCCTCCATCTCTTTCAGGTCCCCATGACTGCAGGGAGGAATATCTGGAAGAGAACCCCTGGGTGCAACTTCTCCCTGATTAACTCCAGTTTCAGACAAGAAGGTTCTTTGAATCAAGGGCATCTTTATTAGCATTCTCCATGGCAGACTGCCCATCATAGCGGCCGGCACTTAGCCGCACATCAGCATAGTTGCCCACCTCAAGGAAGTTCCCTCCTGACTCTGTAATAGAGACAGGGATATCTCTGCCACCTCTATCCTAAGGGAGGGCCACCATCTGTGCCAGAGCCCTGACACAGTGTGTGTTCAGCTTTTCACACTCTGCAACTGACACTTGAACTTCACTCTTGCACTGCAGAGAACCTGCAGTCAGACAGAACAGACTAACTTTAGGAAGTGATGCGTATTATATAGTGGACACAGGGCATGCTGTCACTTCCTTTGCTACATCCTACAGCTCACAAGGGGGTGAGGCCAATCCTCATGATAACTCCTGGCAAACCTGCCCTCTTAACAGGGATTACTGCACAAAAGGAAAGAGGCATGTAACCCCGAAATTACACAGGGCTACAATCTCCCTCTGGTGGAATCCAACATCCCCGCTTGGGCCTAAATTTGCGGAGCCTTCCTTCAAACGGGCAACTGCAAAATACACAAAAACAACAATATCGTTGCAGGAATACATTGAACACACAATAAATATTCACAATGTCCCTGACAGTGAGGATGGCTTGGTTAACCTATCCCTATTATATTCTCTCTCAATAAATTTCTCTCTGAGAGTATTCAACTGTTCAGTACATATATGTTCTTGTGAGCAATTTCTCTTAATCCTTAGGGCCTGACCCTGTGAGATATTTTGTATCCATCTTGGATGGTGGTGGCTGGACGCCAAAAGATATGTATTTGCGTCCACCTCTTTGTGGTATGTTTTGGTGTGCACCACACCACCCTCCACATACAGGGTAAGGTCCAAGAAATTAATGCTATTGCAATCACTAATACATGTAAATCTAATATTGTAAGGGTTATCGTTGAGATGTACACTACGGACACACTTAATCTGAGCAGGGCTAGTTCCGCAAGCCGGGGGATGCCCCGGCTTGCTAGCCCCACTCCCTCGGCGTGCCGCGCGTCACCGATGCGCGGTCACGCATCATCGGGTGCCAGCGCCCCCTGCACGCGCGTCCAGGGCTCCCCGAGGGAGCCCTGGTGTCCCGCGATGTGGGGGACGGCGGCAGGGGGTTCCGGGGGACCCGGCGGACTCGGCAGCGGGAGGGAGAGCGCCCCGATCGGAGGGCGCTCTTCCGCTGCTTCGGCGCGCGCCCGGCACCCTTCGGCGCGCGCCAGGTTACTGCTGCGGCCGAGAACAGGCAAATCCTGCTGGTGCACGCCGGAAACTGGGCCTGGACGGAAGTCTGTGCCAGCTTCCGGTGCACACCGATGAAAGAGATGGGATCATTTGTTGCCAAAGCTCTTGCACTGCTGTGCTCAACAAGAGGTGTGCCAGAGCCTGCTATTGTAACCACAGGAAAGGATGCACAGTATATTAAAACTCATTAAAAAGGGCATTGAGTTGCAAAAACAAAAAATGCGGTAAGTATTGTCTAAGGCGACAGAACTGATTAATAAAAGAAAATTATGTCTGTAATGCCCCTTCAACGGAGTTCAGTGATGCTGGGCCATATTAAGTGAAGCTAATATGGAAGATTTAATAATTAATCTAAGCTCAGAATGTGACTGTGACGCCAACAACACTCCAGAGAAGAGATGGGGGGAACCTTTGTATAAATTCGCAAAAATATAGACATTGGCAGCTGGCGAAAACGACAACAGTTAATGCCTCCAAAAACACCAACTGCTAATATTAGTTAAGGAGCATATTCATACCACATTTAAAAAAAAAATTAAAAATGATAAATCGAGAAATATGCATTTTTGCCCGTCAAAAAAACAAACCTGTGAAATATACTCGCTCCGTCATTGTACCTAACCCACACCTTTATTTATTTTTAAATCACAATATCCTTTTTTTTTTGTTACGTTATCAACATTGTGTAATTGTTTCTATAATACAGACCAAAGAGCCTTATCGCAAAATATTTTTTTTTTTTTAACATTTCATTGCTATATCTGACACAGTGTCACGGCTTATTTTAAGCTACTGATCTCTGATTTTTATTGTTTCAGTTATTCTCTTACCAATATAATATCTGCCTTTAAACTAAAATTGTGTTTTCCATTTACCAATCCTTTCATTTAATTGCAAGCTTCATAAAAGATCCCCATCAGAATTGTGAGGATCATAGAGTCACTACCATGCAGAGATGCCTATTGAACTCAATGTGGGAGTTTCTGTGCAATAACGCCCCGATGGGCACTATCACCGTTTATGAAATAACATCCACATTGTTTGTATTTCGCAAAAAAAAGTCACAATATTTCTCTTTTTTTTTTTGTAATTTCTTAACTTTAGCGTTTAGCAGATGGCAGATGCTTTATTTTTTATTTTATTTTTTTACCATGAATGTATAACTCCATTTCTACAAGGAATGCTGGTCCACACACTTCAAAGAAACTGACATTTATGTCACACTTAGTGAGAGTAAGGTAAAATCAGCAATAGTACATTCAAGTTACCAAGGACACTTGTAGTCATTTTCTTAACTGTCCTTGACCATTTTATCATTAAAGATACGGGGCATTAATTAATGATGAAAATAGCCATTCCTTGGTGAAATAAGCCTTGGGTGCACAATAGCTTGCTTCTTTTCTGCAAACATTCTTTGTCCAGACCATTTCTACAGACAGGGTCATCCATGTTACAAATGTTGCCTAGATGACATATAAACATTTGGAGCACTCAATTGTATGAGAATTGGACTGAATGAAGTCAATGCTGACAATGTCATAAAATATGTTCAAACCCAGCGTTTCTTAAAGAAGCTATTATGTCTTGATTAGTATCACTGTTTAATTGACAGCCTCTTCAGTTAGTTAATTATTTCGGATAGTAAGGCTGACAGTAAGGAAATGAATAAGAAAATTCACAGGATGAATACAGTACCTCCAACTAGGGCAGCAAATTAGAGAGACTGAGGCAGGCAAAACATAAAGGATTTTACATTAAGCTGTACCTTTTTTTTTTCATTTTACAATTTGCATTTTATTGAGAACAGCAAAAGTGACAACACTATTAAGCTTTCAGAACCAGACCATGTTGGATATCACAAATACATGTTAATAAAAGGTTCAAATGAATTAATAACAAACACATTAATTCATTAAACAGCAAATACATCATTGAAAATGGCTAAGTACAATGCTGTACTAAATTTAAATACCATAACCATGTCTCAAAAAAGCTGCCACAAAAATATATATGAATGGATTTGTGTATGAAAAAGGTGTAGTGGAGGATAATTATCTACTGCTTCATGCTTGTGCATTAGAAGTGTGGAACATGATGTAAAATGCAGAAATAGTATTTTAGTCTTATTGTCCAAGTCAGCGATGCGCAAAGTGGGGGGGGCGCAAGATTGCTTAGGGGGGCGCAGGCGGTATTCGGCAGGCAGTGAAACGGTGGCGTGCGCAGGCCAGCAGACACTGAAACAAGCTGTGATTGGGCAGGCAGAAGTGAGCAGGCAGGCAGAAGCGAGCGAGCGAGGGGGCGGGCGCACGGAAGGGAGGGATGGCGGGCGCACGGAAGGGAGGGATGGCGGGCGCTTTGGTGCTGGCAGACAACATGATTGTGTGTGAGTGCCCACGCGCTGGGGCTGCGGAGGTATGGTGGCTGAGGAGAATGGTTCCGAAGAGGCCAGGGGAGGAGCACGCCCCAGCGCTATGATGTAATACGCCACACTGCCAAGCAAAGCGCAAAGGACCTGCTCTCCGCCTCCAGTGGCTACCCGATTTGCTGGGATCCTCTGCAGTCTGCACTTCTGACAAGTGAAAGTGAAAGTGTAAGATGCCACTATGTCTATGTCAATGATAATTTGATTGTAATAAAATAATTTAAAAAAGTAAAAACTCAACATTGAAATAAATAAATAATACATAATACTGGTAGGTGGGAGTGGATGAGACTGGGGGAAGCAAATGGGAGAAGGAAAAAAGGGAGGGGAGAGAGAATGGAGGTAGCAAAGAGGTGGGTGAATGCCCCCCTCCCCCCCAAATAGATTGCCTTTGTGATATTGACAGTCCACCAGAAAAAACAAATATTACCAGATACCAACAAAAAATGAAATAAAGTGATCCAATACTAGTATACTGCTGCATGGGACATCTCATAAACATATTGCAGCTCCAAATGTCATGATAAGTGAAATGCAAGGAATGTGAGAATAAGGCTGGGATTATGGTCCCTGCACGGCCGCGTGCAAACGAGCGCACCGGCATGCGCAGTCCTGCAGCCCAAGCGATTTGTGAACTTGGCTGCAGGAGATTGTAGACGCGTGGCGGACGCGTCACAAAGCTGGTTCGTCCTCATTGGCTGAACCAGCACACGTGCGCTGACTTCACATGGCAGCTGCCTGAAAATACATTTGTGGTATTTTCAAAACGTGGCCGCGTCAACGCGCCTGTTTGCCTGTAGGCACGCAGGCACGGAGGCACGGGGGTAGGTACCATAAGATAATAAAGCAGAGTGCTTGCCGGGTGCGCTCACACAAGCACGTGTCCACACCGCGATGCCAGCACCATAATCTGGGCCTAATTTTGTAAACGCAAGCTGTTGAAATATGTAAGTATTTAGACGTATTTGTATTTACATTGCATAACGTTTAATAAAGATTTTTTTTTTCATGTGATTTTGATAACATCAGGCAGGGGTCCCGAGAAATTTCATGGATGAAAAGGATGGTTCGCCATAAAAAGTTTGCTCATCCCTGGTCCAAGTCACCATGCACATCAATTCTACACACAGGGGTAACATAAATTCTACACACGGGGGTAACATAGACAGGGTAAGATGACCGGGGAGTTAACTGCATCTGCCAATATGGTTTGCAGATATTATGACTCTTTCATGTCCACGCTCCAAAATTATGATAACGTAACTAGCACAAAACATTTTCATTCCTTGTCCCTGTTTTGTTTAATTAGTATAATCTTACAGCTCATTCACTATTCACTATTGTATTTACACACACATATATAGTCCAGTTTATGATTTCTCCCTTATAAGATTTTTTTCATTTGAAATGTTTGCTTGTTGTAGTCATGTTACTGCTTCATTAGAGGCTAAAAGCATTTCTTATGTTGATGAACTGCATTTATAATTATATCATTGCGCTTAGTGCATATTTTATTATAGGTATGGTCTCCCATGTATGGTATTTATACCTCCTATTTTAGAGCCTTCCCATGCTCCTTTGAAAATTCACCCCAGTGACGAAACGCATCAGGAATTTGCATACGTCACGACATCATCACGCAGTGAGGGCGACTCGGAGGCCATGTTCCATTAGCCCCTGAATAAGAGAGCCCGGAGCTTCCTGAGAGTCGATCATAGTCAATATTCAGTCTCTGCTGATGCTGTTGCTGTTCATTTCAGGAGGATTTATACTGCGGGATCGCATGTTTGGCGGTGATATGAACTTTCACAAATGCATATATTTTATCTACCCTTGTGAGTGAGCCTTTTCCCTCCCTTCCCTATTCCCACCATTAAATGTTTATTTTTTATGCTATGGGGCATGCGCTTTCTGTTCTCATTTAAATATATATAAAGAATCAAATTTCAGCTTGCACTCAATGTACTAAAAAACATCAACAGGTGCCAGTCTCTAATAATAATAATAGAACAACATTACCATTCTCATGTCCAGTAAAGGAAGACTGCACTCAGATCATTATATAGGCAAAAGAAGTGTGTTTTAGGCATCAATACAAAATTAACAGGCCGCCCAATCCGACATTTCGGTTCCGGAGTGGAACCTTTCTCAATGAAGCAGCATATATTGCAGACAGGAGTATCCAGCTAAGGTCCAATGTAAGATTAGGGGGGTCCCAGGGGGAGTACACACACAGCCCCGACGTACGTTTCGCACCCCTTTGCTTCGTCCGTTCGAGAATGCTGCTCCATTCTCTCCCTGAGGACTTTCATACCTTACACTATCTGGTTACTTGCAAGTATACTTCACATGAGTCTTCTCCATTGTGATTATTTGTACATGTTATTACTTGTCATTTGTGGTTGAGTGGTACTTGATTGGTATATTTATTCAGCAGCATATAGGCAGATTATTTTTGTAGGTTTCCAGCATAGGTTCTCACCTTTACCGGCCGGTCTTTAGATTATTGAGCAGGATTCTATTGTAGGTTTAGCCTTGCCTTGCAATTTAAATTATATACTTACCTTTAACATTGTATTTAGGCTAGATTCCTTGTCTCGAGGGTTCCTAGGGGACTGTTTTAATTAAAATTTTCTTGTAATCCATGTTTTTTCCTTTGAATAAATCAATTTATTATTTACAATTGCTTGAGTGCTTTTAGTGGGACTCTTTCCTTTTCTTTATTGGTGTATCCATATTTTTTGTCCCCAGCACCGTCATCAGGTTATTATTAATATTATCAGTAATTAATAATTTTTTTGATTTAAGCAAACATATTGTATCACTTTTCTAGTTAGTTGCAGGCTTTTCTGTGTGTGTTTTCGAGATATATATATCTATCTATCTATATATATATATATATATATATATATATATATATATATATATATATATATACACACATATACAGTATATATATAATTTATTTACATATGATTTGCTTTAACAGGTGAGTCAAACTCAAATGAAATGTATATTTTTCCACTAAAACCAAAGTTACATGTAGCATATATCCAAATTAACAGCAATAGCATGTAATAGAATAAAGTATACAGCATAGATCTGTTTGCAGAATAATGCAGTCCTATGAAACTTCACAGTAAAAAAATGGAAAAAGGGTTTTCTGCTTGTAATTATATATTTTTTTAAACACTTTGAAATTGCTGTTTCATCACGTACAAGTTAGTGCATTTAGGGTAATTCTATATTTTCCAAGGCGGCTCTTTGGGGCACTTTTGGCCAAAAAGCACATTGAGGCCCTACAGTAAGTCTGTGTAATTAAATGCTTTCATTATAATTTCTATAATGTACTATAAAACAAATCTGTCTATTTTGAAAGTGGATTGATTTCCTCATGCAAATGTCTCATTTCCAAACTTATCAAGAAAACAAAGAGGCAAATGTGCCCACTTTAGCATAGTGTAACATTTCTACAAGTATACACTTTCATGTATATTTTAAGTAACTCTTTCAGCTCAGTGAATTTCAAAATAAAGACACCAATTCACTGTTTTCAACACGGAGGCCTGGTAAAAAAAAAAACAATGACACTGAGGGGTGTACTGCCTCATCCATACAAATCCAACTATTATTTAGGAAGTGATACTTTAAACTGTGGTCTAATAAACAGATGATTGATGCACTGAGAGGTGGATATTCAGTTAGATACAAGGTGGCATGCTAGGACGTGTCTGCAGTAAGTTCTCTGAATGATGTCCATAGGGAAGGACTGTGCAGTTAACATGTGACGTTAGAAAACAAAGAGGCACTGCTGACATTTGAAGAAGGTTTTAAAAGCTTCAACGAAGAATGTTCACGTCAGTCTAGGTATCCTTACATGAGAAAGTCAAGGTGTGTGATATTATGGTATATAGCTACATAGACCTGAATAATTGGCTCCACTAATAATACAATTAGGAGATATCCTCTGTCACCTCCTCCACTGGCTTATTCTTCTGGACTGGTAAGAAGATCCACTTCATGTTACATTTATTACCTTTCAGTTTTGTGGTGCCAGCATATAAGCCACCAGCAGTACTGAAGAGGTTAAACTGAGGCGGTGGTCGAACAGGTCTGTAGAGTCCCCTTGTGAAGAGAGTTAGAGAAATGCCCAGTGTGGGTCTGCAGATACTGTAGTAAATACCCCAGCTGACATATCTAGGGAGGCTGCACCTTGAGCAAGAAGCTGATGTTTGCAATGAGATAGTCCAAATACAAGAGAGGGAGTATTTTTTCACTGCAATGTAAAAGCTCTTTTACGCTTAATAATAGCCACTAGACTCCAGTCCTCAACACCCTTCTCCATAGTCTATTTGTTCCCGTTTCCTCTATAGTAAAGGCTTTATGGGGATCTACTCCTGAAAGTGTCAGAAGACACCTTACGACACATTCACTTGACTTTTTGTTCCACTTTACTCAATACTTTCAAACAATTAAATGTCCTTTTAGGATCAGGTATTTTTGAGTGTAAATCACAATGCTTTACAAAAAAAGTTATTGGGCGAAAGCGTAGCTTATTGATAGGGTGGATGAATGCACTTTGAATCTTATTATCAGCTCTCTCTGTAACTTTGAGCAAAACACAAATCCCTGTGGTTCTAGCAACATATTTTACATGGTAAATCCTTCCAGGGACAGACTCATTTGGTCTGCAAAATTCTATGTACTGTACTGTGTACAATGTCAATGGTCTATGAAAATAAAATAATATTGTGCTTGTGCACAAAAAAACACAGTTCTTATTTATTATTTCTAATATCTCTGTATATTTATTAGTTTTAGCATACTGTAATACTCATCCAGGCACCTGAGAATACACTGGGCAGTATTGTAGGTATTGTATTTGTTATCAAGAGGTACTTGGAAATGGTTTGTTTACTTTTCTTCTGCATGGGTCAACAAAGCATTAATGTGTATTTGCGACCCCTATGGCAGGGTTGGCCAATTCCTGGGATAGTGACTTCAAAGCCACTGATTAACTTGTGCTGAAGCAGGGATATCCTTAAAACCAGAACTGTTGGTGGCCCTTGAGGTCTGCAATTGAACACTCCTGCTCTTCGACATAGCAAGTGTTACTAACTAAACTGTGGTTGTGTTGATTGGGGCATTATCACACAGAAACTCCAATTGAAGTCACTATACCAGTTACATGAATAACCACCTTATGTTGGGATGCCACAATACATCACAACACTTTAGACATATTTGAAAGCTAGCAGTAGTAATGAAGATACAATTGTGTGTGTCTATCTATCTATCTATCTATATCACTGGAATTTAAACACTAAGTGAAAATACCTGAAGGTAAATTGATTATCTCACATAACAAATTGCCAGTAGTCAATTGTGTGCACACAGGTATGTGTAATTTAACTCTTTAAGAACTTGCTGAAAAAAAATCATCAAGTGACATCATTTTTGGCACATACTACCCTGCAAGCACTGCAGTTACAATATTGTGTTAATACATTTGTTTGTAATATTAGTAGACATTTTATTTGTGCATATATTTAAACTCAACTTGACTAATCTTCTGTTGGCTGAGGTTGCAAGCACCATTTATTCGTTGCTATATTTACAGTTTGGATTTAACGGCCACCCCGTAGTGATTCAGTGTATTCATTTGTACGGTGCATTCATTGCATCACTGCATGTTATAGTGCAAATGTTATGCTTCAGTCCAAAGACAAGAAGCTAGAAACATGTTCATTGTGTATCTTACATTAGACACGGATAGCACATGCAGAATATTGGATTTGATTATTAAAGGATTCTTGTACAGTAAATCCTTCAATTGACTCATCTGCTAACTCTCAAACTGCAAGGTGCATGCACGGAGAAAATAGGAGCAAAGTGCCTCTGAAATGTATATAAATGTGGCAGTTTGGCCCAGTGCCAAAGTAAAGCATTGGCATGCATGACAGGTTAAATGTCTATGAGTGACACCTTTATACAAATCTGACAGGTATATGTATTTTTAAATATATTTTCTTTCATGTTTAGGGTCATATTTATAAAGTTGTGCTGCTCCATAAGACACCTACAAGTGAATGTGCCATAAGGTTTCTTCTAGCACAGGAAGATGTCTTAGGGCTGTTATATAGTGTGTGCGGCCGTGCGCGCGCGTGCCTGTGTGAAGGCGCGTGCACGTGCCGCACACGTTTTGTGAATATACTGTGCGCGCGACTGTATGTGTATGTATATGTGTGTGTGTGTGTGTATGTGTGTGTGTGTGTGTGTGTGTATGTGTGCGTGTATGTGTGTGTATATGTGTGTGTGTGTGTGTGTGTGTGTGTATATGTGTGTGTATGTGTGTGTATGTGTGTGTATGTGTGTGTATGTACAGTATGTGTGTTTTCAAATATATAAATAAAACCTGTAATAATTTTTTTTAATAACGTTGAACATATATACACACATACAAACACATATACACTCATATTCTTACATTTTCTCGGCGGTAGCAGCGCGATTTCTTTCTTTTTTTCTTCTTTCCCCCCCTGTCGGCCGGTTACACTCTCCTTGCCGTGCGCGCGCGGCACCATTATAGAAAGGCTATAAGCAGTAAGCAGATTGGTAAAATGGAACACAATGGGTTAAAGTCACCAAGAGATGTACTGCGGTCTAATCCAGATAATGGAACAGCTAATTATAAGTCTGTTAGAGTGATCCAACCATCATATATAATATTACTAACCAGACAGAAAGTTGCGTCAACACATATGGTGAAGAAACACATTAATAAAAGTTCACCGTTATGTGCACACTGAGTAGAGTCACACGTAAACAACATAACAGCAGAAGCTAAATATATCAGAGCTAGTGCTAAACAAGGGGGAGCATGAATACAGCTGATAAACCTCCAATAATGATATACTCAAAAGCATCTATGCAGGCAATTACTTTATAACCCAACCACTGCAAGATTTGAATGGCAAATTCCACATTTAATATAAAAATGTGGCTGGTAACATTGCAAAAAAAGAACATAAAACGTCCAGTTGATATTGCCCATATAGTGTCAAGATATTAGCCAACAAGTGCTTAGCATAATTATGCAAGAAAAAATCCCCAACGTGTCCAAAAGAGCAATAGAGTGATCATTTGCAATGGTTTATAAGTGATACGTTCCATTTGTGGGTTACTATAGATTCCGATGAGTATGGGTTGAGGAGACATAAAAACGTGAGTCCCTCCATGGGGCAAGACGCAAGGTGTCCACGGTAAAGCCCCCACTCTAAAACGCATTTCGACTAAACGTCTTCGTCAGAGGTGATGTTTATTGAAGGGAAGCAAGCATTATTTAAACATAACCGGAGTGAAGAATTAGCGCCCAAACTGATTAAACCATGCGTAATCTGTGGGCACCTGAGCACACGCCTGATTCTGACAGGGAGCGCGTAGAATCACTACGGTCAAGTGGCGGACTTTAAAAGATGCAGGACCTCCAGCACGTCATCACGTTCAATACGTGCATATATGTTGTCATAGCAACTCAAATGGACCAATCCCGACAGTCAGCTTATAGAAGGAGGAGCGCTGCAGCTGATGACACCCTCCGGGAGACACGGAGGAACTTCAGATCATTGTGTGCAGCATATCCCAAAGCATCGTCATGGCAACCCAGCCCCCGCATCAAAGGTATAAGGAGGGAGCATGTCTCATATGCAGTCTGTCAGATGGTTAAATAGGTGAACTGTAGCAACAGGAAAAATATATACACATGGAATAAAAAAAGGTCTAAAGAAACATTGCAAAACCTAAATAATCATTTAAACCCTTAAGTACCATAGTTCCCAGCTGTATTTTCAACCTACATTCCCTACACATCAATGCTTGTCCCAAGTCTCCTCCACGTATGCCCAGAGAGTTTCTCATTGGCAAATGCAAATAGATAGGAGGGATCTGAATTATGTTGTTTAAAAAAATGCCTCGCTACCGTAGTAATCTTTCTCAATGCATCAAGATCTCTTTGAGCGTTTTTGATGTTATGACTGTGCTCCAATATTCCAAACCTGATTTCTTTTGTTGTGTTATATATATATATATATATATAATTACAAGGGCATGTGAGGTAATAAATTGCACCCTTTGATCTACAATCGTCGATGTACCTCAACCACAATGAAACGGCCACCTTGTGTCTCCGGTTGTCCTTAGAAAACACCACCTCTCTCTCCCACCACCCGAGGAACAGGTTGGCATACTGTAGGAGGGTATGCAGATGGCTCCCATTACCGAGCCTCTCCTCAGCAGAAAAATAATGTTTTTTGAAACCAAAATAATTGTGGTTAAGTATGAAATGTAGTAACTCCATAATAACTTTACTTGCATTGGTTGTAAGATTCTGCATGGACAAATAGCATTTTGTGGCTCTAAGCCCTTCACTTTGATGAATGCTATAGTAAAGGGATTACACAGTCCCAATGATGGTATCCTTGTCAACCATGATGTGTTCCAGCTTCGACAAAACATCCATTGTGTCCCTTAGATGGGAGGGCAATGTTTCAACAGAGAAGCACAGAAATTAGTCAATAAATCTGCAGATGGGTTCACACCCCCCCCCCCCCCCCCATGCCAGAAACTATTGGTCTGCCCAGTAGGTGGGAGAGGTTTTTGTGTATTTTAGGAGGTAAATAAAAGGTGGGAACAACTGGAGACTTAGATACAAGATCCTCATAATTGGTGATGGTCCCCTCTGAGACAGCAGAGCGCAGCATAAGGTCCACCTCAGATTTAAATCTGATACAATCACACGACAACTCCGGGTAGCAGTTGGGGATACCGGAGTTGCTTGAACACTTCTCTTTCATACAGCTCTGAAACCTGATATAATTTTTGTTTCATTGGTTTGAATTACCCTTTGATCATCCAACAAGGAATCAAGATTCTCAATGGCTCGTTGTTCTTGTGTATTCCACTGGATGATGTTAGGCACTACATTTACTGAATCCATAGATCTGGAAAAGTGTTTTAGGAGAAGAATCTTTCTGCAAAACAGATTCAGATCCTTTATCCACACAAATCTGTCCATATGGAGTGATGGCGAAAAGGAGAGCCCACGTGGCAAAACATTGGTTGGGTCTTCAGGTAGAGTAATATCTGAGAGATTCACTATTGCAAGTTCATTATTTACCGTTATTGTTTCTGTGGTTTGTAACAAAATTTTTCTCAATCCCTTAGTCGCCTGGGTTCCCCGCCTCATCCTCCTCCTCGATTTATTCGTTGTTGCCCTCCCTCTAAAAAAGGTTGATCTCTGTCGGGTCTAATGTCACGACGAGTCTCGTGTCAGAGGAGTCTGGGTCCGAGGTGGTTACTCCTGATGATGTCAAAGAGAATTATCACGATGTGTCTGTGGGTTTTGTTAAACCTTCTTGCCCTGATGCCCCTTATAAACAGATTCTGATTTATAATCTACCAGATCTCTAGAAAATGTCCGCTTTTTAAAGGCAATAATATCTCATTCGTATTTTTCCAGATCAGTCTTATTTTAAGCAACAGCTGAGCATCAGAGGCCACAAGCTCTTTCTCAATTGCTTCAATTTTGCTTGTCATCTCAGTAAGAATAGCTTAATCATGTAATATAAGTATTCTATATACTACAGCAAGGGATTCTGGGAAATGACATGCAAATGAGCACACCGTGTCACCTTTTGCCTGTAAACCATTTTTACATGGAACTCTTAAAACTAATGCTTGCTGTTAACACAGCTTTAAAGCACAGCATGGGATTAGATGCAAAGATAGTGAACCCACTCACAGACAGCTGTTTCAACCTTTTGGGTCTCATCAGTGTGAGGCTGGTTGTATTGGCTTTGCAATTTCAAGGCTGGGTAGGATTTACCACACGATGAAAGATGGAAGACAGGGCACACGGATTTGAAAAATAGCAAATGAATTTATTAAGCTAACACAACATTTCGACCGCAAAGGTCTTTAACAAGTGCAAGTGGCTTTTGCCTTTAATCCATTTTTACATTGAACCCTTATAAGCTAATGTTTGCAAATGTAAAATTGCAAAGCCAGTACAACCAACCTCACACTGATGAGACCAAAAAAGTTGAAATAGCTGTCTGTTAGTGGGTTCACTGTGTGCTTTAAAGCTGTGTTAACAGCAAGCATTAGCTTATAAGGGTTCCATGTAAAAATGGATTTCAGGCAAAAGGTGACACGGTGTGCTCATTTGAAAGACATTTCCCAAAATCCCTTGCTGCAGTGGAAGCACTGTATGCTAGCTGATAATGGTGAAAAGCAGGGTTGCAGACCCGTCTAAGACATGTGAATGTGCTCACAACTGATCTTTTATTGCTAATATATATATATATATATATATATATATATATATATATATACATACAGTGGTTGACAAATCACCAAAAAATCTACTCGCCACACAAAAAAATCTACTCGCCACCTAGTACCAAACGTGTGCTGCTTGGGCCAATATTTACTCGCCCGGGGGTGAAATCCACTCGCCCGGGGCGAGCAAATGTATAGGTTTGTCGAACACTGTATATATATATATATATATATATATATATATATATATATATATATATAAAATCATATATAGGGTATTTGATGGGATAGATTAGTTGGGAATTATACATTTTCCAGGACTGAAAATTCTCATGGGTTTTAAGAAAATATCATTATGGTTAATTTATTAGATGTGCTGACATATTAAGCAAAACAAAAAGTACTGTAGCACTATCATGCACAATAAATGCTAAATCTAAGACTTGATTTGACTGCTACTGTATGTACAGACATTTCTCATTTAAATGAAATGAATGTAATCATCTTTTTTATGTACAAAAAATAATACCATTCATAAAATAGTTTAGTTGGATATGATGGGGGAAAATACCGGTTTTCTCATAATAAATTGCATAATCCTTGCTAGGTTTTCTCCCTAATTAGATTTTAACTTGCTTAGATTATTTTTCTTTCCAGGAATCAACCCACCTGCATACCAGAGAGGTTTATAACTTAGCCATAGGTCACTGAGTTGTATCACCTTTGCTACATGCCTCTTGCCTCCTTCAACTCTAAAGCAAAGTAAAAACATTTGCAAGTAGTCACCTGCAGCTGTTGAAATAGGATGTCTAGTTGCCATGCTTGTGGATGTTGTGTCAAATGTTGTAATAAAAGCTTTGTGCAGAGCTGTACAAAGGGGATTATGTTTGGGATGATGTATAATGGCAGCTGGCTAACATTCTGTCTCTGATCTTATTTCTGCGCTTCTAAAACCTATTCGTGTATAACCTCAGTGGTAAACGTTAGTATTTTTACTACAGTATACATCATTTGCAATGTAGTATATTTAATATAATCTTTACTGTCAAGAAACCATTTTGGCAAGCTAATGCAACAAACTGGACTTTAAAACGTCACAGCATTTTACAAGGGTTCTCTTGGAGGATGATAACAAACAGGTGATATCAACAATATAAATTACCAGTGCATATAATCATCCATGTACATTAACAACTTTCATTTGTCGACATGTTGAATTACGGTTTATTTCTTAGATCTGGTTACAAACCTGCAACTCACTATCATACAGTATTTAATATCTTGTACGTCTTAATTCATCATGAAAGTGGTACATTTTAATTACATCTCTTGGCCAAAAATAGAGAGCCTGGCAACACACCATGGCAACCAATAGAGATGTGTTAATGCAGAGATGGCCAACTCCAGTCCTCAAGGGCCACCAACAGGTCAGGTTTTAAGGATATCCCTGCTTCAGAACAGGTGACTCAATCAGTGGCTTTGAATGAGCTACTGATTGATTCACCTGTGCTGAAGCAGGGATATCCTCCAACCCTGACCTGTTGGTGGCCCTTGAGAACTGAAGTTGGTCACTCCTATGCTAATGTCTTGAAAGGTGTTTTGTGAAGTTGTCGCAAAAGTGACAGTGCTCAAAATGTTTTAGTTATCAGCTTCAATTTAAAGCAGCAATCTTGCCTGGCCATATAGTTTCTTAACATTAATTTTACGTAGAATTAGAATGCGAGAGGCTTGGTTCCCTAATACTATACTGACCATTGTTAAAAGTCCCCTCAGGTGAATCAAAAATGCCCCCAAATCTTCTAGGTCCAGCGGGCCAATATAAAGCCACAACGTCATGGACCGCGGCTTTCTTATTTGACGGACATTTAAATCCCCGTGAGAAAACACACTTGTAATTACATTAATGAGTTTATCATGAACCGCAGCTCCTCGCGGCTGCAATTAAAGTGGTTCAGTTCTGGATGATCCCCCAGTTCCCATGATGTACATAAGAAGGGACTCGTTAGGCAGAATTGCTGCTTTAAACCCCTATTTTATAACACTTTGTTTTCAAAGGGGCAATGTGCTACAGGTACTCTGGCAGCGATAGGGTTAAGTAGTATGCAACAATAACAAATATGAATGAATGGGAAGCTCTCTTATAGTGTTGTGAGTTAAGTAATAACTTGTCATTCTGGTTTTGGTGCCTCATTATCTCTAATGTTTCAGAAATGATTGCCCAGTTTACCAGCACATTGTCTTGTGTTGCCTGTCTGCCATTGCCTGTTTTAAGAGAGTAGAGTTTTTCCTTGGGATCAGAGCACTGTTAGTGCTGATAGGGACGGCGATTGCTTCTCTGTGGTTTAAAGCGATGAACAGGCAGATTTAAGCTCCATGCGCTCGTGGTACAAATATACAGATAATGTATGCTAATTGACATTACCTCTGTTTCAATAAAAATCAGGACTTTAAGTATGACCTCAACATGACAATTTGCTGCATTTATTCATTTTGATGCAAATCCTGATTCTTTTATCAGTTGCGGTAAACACTACGTTATTTGTAGCAGCACAACATTGATGTATTACACCATAAAAATAACGCCCTTTTTCCCCGACAATACCTCATTTCTGGCTTAATGGTGGTTGATGTATGTGTGCTATGTGTGATCTACAGTGTAGTTAACACTGGTTAAATCCAGAAGTGTCCTAAAAAATGTAGTGGTAAAAAATCGAACAAATAATGTGCAAGAAAACAAATATATACTTCCCACGCATATTGTTGCAGCAATAGAAATACAAAGGACACCGTATAGAATGAGTTGTCGGATAGAGGACTAGATGTTTACACACCCACAAGGTTTAATACACCTGTCTCAGACACCTACTGTATGTAACGTAGTCAAATGTCTATCTCATTTTACCTAATCTTGTCCAACTATCATAATAGAAATTGCAATGTTTGCTTTCTTGCTTTTTTGATGCAAACTAAAGAGTTATTAATGTGCAAGAAGAGCAATGAGAAAGAAAGGCCATATAGTAGACATGGCTTTGGGATCTAGGTTGGATGTAAGCCACTACTGTACGAAGAAAATACTGTATTTGCTTTATATGGCTAATACCTCTACCAGACACAAACACATAGAGGAGGCATAGAATCCTCCCCAAAAGATCCTCAATAGCTGCACACAGGGCTAAGGTAAATACGTGGGTTTTAAATACCATTTGGTATTTAAAGCCCACGTATTTACCTTAGCCCTGTGTGCAGCTATTGAGGATCTTTTGGGGAGGATTCTATGCCTCCTCTATGTGTTTGTGTCTGTTAACCCTATCCTCTTTGCACCGGCTGTTATAAAAGTATTATCATACTTTATGTATTTTCATATATTATCTGGGTGAGCGGTAGACCACAAGTTGTGTATATATAATACATCTACCACACAGGCAGAATAACCTTGGAAATCAAGAGGAATGAGAGATTGAATAAATATTGCTGTTTTTTTTTTTTTTTTTTACTGGATATAATGTCAAATGCAGATTAGTATATTAGTACTGTATATAAACATTTGTGTTAAATTAACCATTATTTTCATGAATCCTGGGTGTGTACAGAAGTACATAATGTTAAGCAATGTATTGCATATTGTACATTAGGTTTGTTTCTCTTGCACGCTCTAGCAATTTAAATACATTGATGTATGTTTATGTCATATCTTGCAGTGCTGTGAAATGAATCAATTATTTATTTATTTTATTTATTTATTAAATGTTTTACCAGGAAGTAATACATTGAGAGTTACCTCTCATTTTCAAGTATGTCCTGGGCATAGTTAATATGACAAATAATACATGGTTACAAATACAGTTACATAAATGAACAGGGTATACATTAATACAATGGTATTTAATATCTGTCATTGTTTCGTGTAAACAAAAAATGCATCATGTTTGTGTGCACTGTTTTAGACCTGTATAGACAGGATGTTGTCAGTCACTTGAATAAGTTAATCACCTGTCTTCAAGTACCAGGCTATAGAAAGCTTTAAGTCCACCTATCCCAGAAAAAAAAAAAAAAAGCGGCTCCAGAGCTGTCACCGAGGAAAGCATGGGAAGAGGTCTTTGTTTCCATTCGCCGCCTGATAGTGTTGTCATGCTCTAAAAGATTTCAAAAACCGCAAACACAATAATTGGCTGCTTCACACAGACAGCGGTTAACCACGAAAGGTTTTTACAGATGCCACGCATGCTGTTAAGAGCTTAGCTGAATTCCAAATTACACTTACATGTGTTTTTTTTAACCACTGTACTTCAGAAATTATCTTAACAACTATGCTTCAAGAATTGTGGCCTTTAAGAGAATTAAACCAACAACTTATGTAAAGCTTTCCCTCTTGACTTCCAAGGACTCTATCCTCCCATGTTGTACAGTGTGTTCTCCAGCCTGACCACATTTATTTTTAGCAGAGATGGAACAAAAGTCTATGCAGTTCTCAGTAAATAGCCACTTAATTGATACATTTCAACATGAGCTTTCATGCCATGCTCATGAGCAAAAATACTTTGAGGATATTTGAATGAAATTGGGTTATTCATTAAACTGTAGTCGTGCTGATTGTTACACTATCATGCGGGAACTTCTGTTAACTTCCATGGGAGGTTCTGTGCCATAGTGCTCAGATCTACACTATAGCAGGGTAATGAATAACCCCTGACACCTCTTCCTGCTGCAATACTGGGGTAAAAAAGTGGTGCGAAAAGCAGCAATACATTTTTCAAAGGAAAGAATACCACAGAAAATGTGAAAAACCATTAGGCTCAGAAAAAACGTGTTCTGCCCTGAGGGTCATCTACTTCAGGGGTGCGCAAACGGGGGCGGTTACAGAGGTCCCGAGCTCTCCTCCAAGGCATTTAAATTAAATTTTGGGGGACCGTGCGAGGCCTCTGTAACTTTATCTTACCTGGATTCAGACGGCTTGGTGGTGTCTTCGGCGACACGTCGCCATGGTATCAAATGATGGCGCGGCGATGGCACATGACCCTGCAGCATTATTTGATGCCAGAGTCGAGCAGGGGCGGGGGCGCGAGTAGAGGAGGAGACCAGGCGGGGGGTGGGGCGCGAGGAAAACTTTGCGCACTCCTGATCTAATGTACAAACATTATTGTGAAGGGAGCTGTCCATTTTTCTTCTTGATAATTGTTTTTCACGTTTACCTGGTTCTCTGAAGAATTGATTTAACATCCTGATTGTGAATTAATCAAATTGAAAATGTTATGCTGCTTTGTTGACCACAAAATACCTGTTGGTAATGAGTTACATACAGTACAGTAAACTTCTAACATAACAAGCAGATAAACGTACCATATATTTACTATATTTGTTCTTAAATTCTCTGTCAGGGGAGTATCACCAGATTTGGAGAGCTTCTTTAAGTTTTAGTACACTTAACCCCATTTGCACATATGAGGTAACCGCAAGATAATCCTGCTCCATTGACAATATTTGTATTGCACTTGACTTTCTTAATGAGGCAAGCTAGAGTTTTATTCTAGCAGCACAAGTGTTGTAATATTGTTTGCTTTGGTTCATTTACAGTACCAGCTCTTCTGGAATGGAAACCTGTGCTGTAAATTAAATTTCTACCTACTGTAAGTGAGGCGCTCTTGTGGCAATCTGACTTTAACCATAGGATGACTTACCTATACCTCGACCCGTTGAGGGGGAGGTACCCTTAACCCCCTCCTCCCCACAACCACCCCCTTTATCAATGAGACACACACATTTGGTTGGGAGAAACAGGTTGCAGCTTTATTAATATTATACACTGTAAGAGATGTGTGCAGAGGTACACTAATAGAGACCGATTAGAGTGAAATTAAAACCTGGCTTTATTGAGCCTGTTCCTTTAACAAGGCAAAGCATACAAAAAGAAACAAAATAAACAAACACTTATCCCTGTGTAAGGGCTAACTCACTTCCCAGTCCCTCTCTACAAGACTGGGCGGAAAAGCCCCTTACCACTCTATCACCCCAAAGTCTCAAAAGGTACCTCACTGCAGGTGGCCCTTCAAGTCAGTCTCTGGTTCTGGATGGATGGGTGTTGGTTGAGTGTCCAGCCTCTGGTAGGTTCCTGGGTTTGCTGTACCCTGGAAGAGAGGGCTGTTCCCTTGGTGTCTTATTATCAGCACACAGTATCCTGTGTGCTCAAGAGAGTCTCCTTGGGTCTGTTTCAGCAGGAGTTTTAAACCAGTCTGATTACTAGGTGGAGACTGGTTAATTGTCTAGTTGCAATTATCCAGCTGCCTGCTGGTTTCTCAGAATTCTGAGGCTTTGTATTGCAGCCTCATTGAGACAGGGTTGCTTCACTGTTACATACACAATAACCAAAACTAAGGAACCCTGATAAGTTGTTCCGTAACCATCCATAATCCTGAGGGATTCCCCCGACTTGTAAGCATATGCCAAGTAGTCACCCAAACCACTTGGCCCCAAACAACACCATCACTGGAAGGTCACTGCCATACTGACCGCCTAAGCCAAGTATGATTCAACCTTCCCCAAATGACTACTGAGGTACCTTAGACCTCCCACTAGGGCCACCGACAGGGGGGAAGAGCCAGGACAAGTATGTATTTGGGGGGTGTATGTATGTATTTGGGGGGTAGTATATGTATGTATTGGGGGTAGTGTATGCATGCATTTGGGGGGGGTAGTGTAAGTATGTTTTTTGGGGGGATAGTGTAAGTATGTATTTGGTGGGGTAGTGTACATTTGTATTTGGGGGCTAGTGTAAGTATGTATTTGAGAGGGTAGTGTAAGTATGTATTTGGGGGGTAGTGTAAGTATGTATTTGGGAGGTTAGTGTAAGTATGTATTTGAGAGGGTAGTGTAAGTATGTATTTGGTGGGGTAGTGTAAGTATGTATTTGGTGGGGTAGTGTAAGTATGTATTTGTTGGGTAGTGTAAGTATGTATTTGGGAGGGTAGTATAAGTATGTATTTGGGTGGTAGTGTAAGTATGCATTTGGGTAGTAGTGTAAGTATGTCTTTGGGGGGTAGTGTAAATATGTATTTGGGGGATGTAGCGTAAGTATATACTGTATTTGGGGGTGTAGTGTAAGTATATATTTGGGGGATTGTGTAAGTATGTATTTGGGGGGAGGGTAGTGTTGTATGTATTTTGAGGAGCGGGGTTGTGTGGGGAATGTGTTGGTGGCTTGTGTGGGGGGAATTGTATGGGAATTGGGGGGAATTATATGTGTGGCCAGGGGGGGAGGAGATAATGAGTGTAAGGAGGGGGATTGAGGTAGTGGAAATAAGTGAGAGGGATGTTATTGAGTGATAGCGGAGGGGAGGGGGAGTGAGAAGGGGTGTAAGAGGGAGTGAGGAAGAGAGAGGGGAGATTGAGTGTGGATTAGAGGGGGTTCAAGTGAGAAGGGTTGAGAGAAATACATGGGGAGATGGCGGAGAATAGGGGAGGGGTGAAATGGAGGGGCTCGCAAGATTGCCATCAAGGAAGGGGGCCCAGTCACAACTCCAATCCTTGGCCCCAGTAAATCTGTCGGCAGCTCTGCCACACCTCGGTTTACTGCTTACCTTGCCTTACAGACCTGTGCAGTCCTGGAACACTCCCCATGATATATTCTGCAGCTGTGCAAGCTATTACTGCAGCCCCAGCCTGGGCTCAGTCATTAGAGCAATGCTATTACACGCCCCTTTTGCTATAGGTTCGCTGACCTTTAAATA
Source organism: Ascaphus truei (assembly GCF_040206685.1). Classification (NCBI taxonomy): domain Eukaryota; kingdom Metazoa; phylum Chordata; class Amphibia; order Anura; family Ascaphidae; genus Ascaphus; species Ascaphus truei. Next base: position 296,915,162 of record NC_134486.1, read on the forward strand.
CAGCTTTCCCACAATGCTTCTCTGCTGAGCATAATCCTTTCTGGATGTCACATGTGTTTTGCCACAAGCCCTAGGCTTGTTATCTCTCGTTAAGTTTCTATGTTCTTGTCCCAAGTTCCATGTTCCTAGTTCATGTCCTGGTTCCTGTGCTGAAGCGGCGGACTCTCCAGTGTTACTTCAGCTTCCTGTTTCCTGAGGCCTGCTGTCCTTCCATAGCTGAGGCCTGTCTACTGGTTCCTGGGGCCTGCTGCTCTCTCTCCATTGCAGAGGCCGTGTCCTGGTTCCTGTGCTGAAGTGGTGGATCTCCAGTGTCACTTCAGCTCCCTGTTTCCTGAGGCCTGCTGTCCTTACCATAGCAGAGGCCTGCTTCTGAGTCCTGAGTTCTGTAGCTCTCTCTCCCCGCACAGGCTCATTCTGGACTCCTGCGCTGAAGCATTGGTTTTCCAGTGCTGGCTGGCGGTGTGCCCACTCCGGTCAGCCTTCTCCTTCCTGAGACCGGCGCCATGGGCCGTGGATGCCACTCATGCAAACCCCGTTCCCGACCTGCAGCAACTTCGCTGAAGCAGGAAAACTTGCTTGAGCTCCTGTTGCCGACTCCCTGCTTGGACTATGTTTACCCTGATGTCTCCAATCCTGAACCTGGCTCGTCCACTGACTACGCTGCTCTCTCCAGTCCCAACCCTGCTATGTACGACTACGAACTGCGCAATCCGGATCAGCCTGCGCGGTCTAAGGTCGGTGCTTATACAACCCCACCGCAGCCACGCGGTCCGACCCTGGTTTGTGGCGAGCACAACCATGAGAGCCAAATTTCCATCAGAATCTCTTCCCCCTCTAATGCTATCCCGCCATCAGGAAGGCCAATAAACTCACATAAACTGTCCTTGCAGCCCCCACCAATAACAGTCCTCTCCAAACTAGACTGCACTCTCAATTTGAAAATGTTTCTCCCCAATGTCTCACATATGGACCCCATCACTCCTACACAGGCCTGCCTGTCCACCATCCAGGTCCAATTATCTCACTGCTCCACCCTCCAGCTACATTCCAAACCCAGTCCTCGCTCTGTTCACCAAACTCCTGCAGTGCTCAATTGCCTTTGTACTCCTTGCCCCCCTGAATACTGCCCTCGGAGTTATCTCTGACCACACCAAAAAGGGGTTGCCATCAACACCCGCACTAAATCCCTCTGCATCACCCTGATTAAAGCCAATGACTGCACCGCCACTGTCATTCCCCTCACGTGCAAAACCAACATCCTAGGTAAACCAAACACCCTCTTACGCCTACAAACTTCAGGCAAGAGCTGCAAAACTCTCATACCCCACATCCAAGACCACCATACCTTAACCACACACCCCCTGAAACCCAACTTCTTTCCCCTGTGCCTTTTCTCTGCTCATCGTGCTGCCAAGTGGATAGAGGAGTCCCCACAACTGCTCCAATGTGCCACCAACCTCTCCAACATCTCAGCCAGTATTGACACCCTATTATCCACTCTCACAGTCTGCCTTCTCCACCCTGCTACCACCCTGCATTCCAGGAAGTCCTTTAACCAATCACGAACTCCCTGCCCCCACCTAAATTTGAATAAAAGGGCTAAATCTGCTGGTCTCTTGTTCCCTCACCTTTAAGTACTGCCCCTGCAAAGCTTGGGGCACTTTATGATTCCTCCAGCGCCAAGACCCACAGGAATGCCGGACATGGCTCACCCACCAGTTCCACTCCTGAAACCAGGGCCCGGAATTCTGTAAACTGAAAATCAGACAATCCTGTTCTCGACACGCGACACATGCTTTGTCTGGAACCAGATATTACAATCCAAGCAATACAGCACAATTGCCAAGACCAGAGGAGACAATGTTGACACACAGTTCACCACAGCAACAACTCCCATATTATCTGACCTGAATCCTACTTCCAGGTTGGCTAACTCCTGCCCCCATAGCACCACCGCCACCAACAATGGCAAACAGCTCCAGGAAACTCTCTCAGCTTCTTCTGTCTACACCATTTCGATCGTAACCACCTCAATGCCCAAAAAAGAAATACAGGTAACAGGGCCCTACGTTTTCTCCCCTAGACAATGGTACCCCAGAATACTTCATCAGTTCCTAAAACTTGAGCAACAAACGCACACCCCCAAACCGGCCTTCGCTATCAATAAAAAATCCCCCAGATAGTGCAGGGGTCTATGCAATCTAGTCACGTCACATAATGTCCACTTCAGAAATGAACAAAAAATGTAAAAATAAACAGGAAATTGCACACCCCATTGGGAGACACAAATCATGAAAAAGCTGACCCTCTGACCAGCAACCCAGCAGCTGGAAGCACTCCAGTTGCACAAATCCTTATCGATCCCATCATTCACCATCTGTCTCTCCAGAAACGATAAGTGGTGATTACGACAAAATTACCTTTTTTGGGGGAACTACCCCCAAAGTAGATATCCTCAAACCTTCCATTGGGGGAAATTGGAATGACCCCACCATTCCACCCAACCCCACCTCTTTATTTAATTTTTCTCTAGCCACCTGAGGGTGCTTCTTCCACAAGGTCTCTTCCACAAGGAGGCGCACCCGCCTCTTCGTGGTGGATCAAAACACACTTCACCCTTCCTAAAACCCTCTCTAATAATTCACATTGCCATCCCATTGGGATAGTGTGTGAGCCAAGGCTCTATCTCTTCTACACTCACATACATCCTCGCTTTTTGCTCCAGCCTCACTAAAGTCAGGTTCTTCCTGACATTCTGGTCAGCAGTACGCATGCACATCCACCAGGAGCGCTGCTGAATCATATCCAGCTGTCCCCCTCCATGGTCCTTCTCGCTCTGAAATCTGATCCTCTGTGGCTGCCTTTACAGATTGTTCCTGCAGCCAGATGCCTGTTTATACTGGTTCCTCCTGCACCTGCTTTGGTCCATGCTTTTGCTGTACCTTGTTACTGTTTCCTTGTCCCAGTCCTGTAACTGTTCCCCAGTCCTATTCCTGTGCCCAATCCTGTTCCTCTTCCCCAGTCATGTTCCCTTGCCCCAGTCATGTACTCGTGTCCCAGTCTTGTACCTTGGTCCCAGTCCGGTCCCTCTGTTCCCATCCTGTTCTAGCCTCCTCACTGATGGCCTCCAACCTCTGCCTGTGAACCCGACGATGTCTCCCTGCTACCCCTCTCTGTCCGGTGCTAGCAATGCCTTTGCTTACTCCTCATGGTTTTGGCCTCTGGGATTCATTTCTGCCATTGATCTCCCTTTGACAGTTGATAGCTCCCTTTCTAAAACCTGCCTTCCCTTTCTTGAAGCACTTACTAGCGGGAGGAACTCCCCTGCACCAACTACACTTATGCCAAAAATGACAGTTGAGGCCCCACTTACACTGCGCCGCATTGTACTGCCAACACTCCCCTCCTTCCTGTAACAGACTGCCCTGAATGCTGTGGGCTGCCACCCCCCCCCCCCCCCTCAAAAGGATAATGACGCCCTTTGAATCATAAGTGACATCCATAGGCTAATATCTTTTACATCCCAACCGCAACTGCTTATGTACCACCATTCTCTGGCAGAAGTCCCTGTCATATTTCCATCACATAGAGGCCCCATTCAGCTCACACACCCTCCAGATTGTGTGCACATACTTAAACAGTGCTGAACACTTCTCCAGTGCCTTTTCACCAATTAAGCTAGCCAAAATGGAGAATACCCTTAACCGTTCCCCAAAAGACTTGGGTGTTCATCCTTTTGGGGACAAAGACTAACTGTGAAGACCAGGGACTCTGCAACCTCGAGATGACCCCCATCTCCAATATCTCCTTGATCTCTCTCTCCAGGTTGTGCCTTACCTCCACAGACACTTGGTACGCAGACTTATAGAGGGGCCCCCACAGACCCACATACCTTCCTAACACCTCTCATGCCTGCTCCCGTTGGGAAGCTGCAAGCTGGGACCCGATCCCATAATCCTCCACAGAGCCTCCCTGCATAGCCTGTTCTAGGAGATCAGGGAGAGCTCTGCTCACTTTGTCTCCCGATGGTTGGGCTAAACACCGCCATCACCACCGGCCAATTCACATGGTTCTCTGTCAGCATATTTATGTGGTAGCTCTGGTGCCAACTCCTGATCCAGAGCTACCACATAGACCAGACTGCCAGGAGCTTGTTCTGGCAAGTCGGCTTTAGAACAAGCACCTGCTGCCCCTGGATGAACTCTCAACTATGGACATTTCTATCATACTGTACAAGCGCTTCTGTCTGATCTGAGCTTCCTTGAGGTTAGACTGCACTAACCCCATCAGATCAGCCAACCGACCACTGAGCTCCACCACATACTGGTTTGACAATGGTAGGGTGTCGTGCAGAGAGGCACCCCACACGTAGTTCAGAAACTTTGGAGCAGCTCTCTCATGAACTCTGCTCCATGGTCAGTCAGGATCTCACTAGGGAAACCTACCCAACTTATAATAATCATCAGCATCTCTGCCACCTTCCGGGTATCAAAAGAAGAAGGAGTCACCACCTTCGGGTACCTGATCACAAAGTCCATAACTTTTAAAATATACCTTTTCCCTGATCTACTGGGGATCATCAGGGGCCGATGATGTCCACCATCACCCGCTGGAAGGGTTCCCTGAAGGGCTCCTGAAATCATGCTCCTGACTGCTGTAGTGGGCCAAAAATATGGACAGGAGCCACTCAGGGCCTCTCCTGCCTTTCTTTTGAAGCTCCAGGCACACATCAAACCATGAAAAAAAGAAGAAAAAAGAGCGCACAACGCTTATAGTGAAGTAAGTCTATATTATGTGTGCCAATCGATAAAACAGGTAAGTATTAGGTGTACATCAATAAAGTTCTTTTAAGCCTTTCATGTAACTGTAACATGGGTTTACTGCACCAGAGAGGGCGATCGGATGATGTTTCCTGCACCGGAGAGGAACATCAGGTGACATCGCTGGAACTTGGACTGGATAAGCTAAAGGACCATTAGGCACACTGCAGGGCGACCAGCACTGAGTAGGAGAAAACAGCAAACGTGTCTCAACCAAGGTAATTAGTCCTAATTAGGTACTCAGCAGGCAGTGTCCATTGCGGTATGGCTAAAGACTCTTATAATAAAAACCCTTGCGCAGTGAACAGAGTAACCAGAGCCTTGAGACTTTACCACAAAGTATCACACAAGCGTGGTCATGCGGGTTCAGTCAAGAGATCATGAAGTTACATAGCAAGCAAATCAGGGTATAAAATACTGGTGCATACAGAAAAACATCCAGACCAACACACTATAACGATGCTATAATGCAGCGGCTGATGACTAATATAGTATAGCTCCACACAATATGGCTGTACCGAGTTGTCAGAGAGCCAATTTTATGCTGCACGTCAGTGGTGGGGTGGGACGAAATGGTAAAGCATAAATTGAACAATCATACAAGTTTTGTAGTACATAGACTTCTTCATCAGAGACACACATCCAACCATGAACCCACACTCCTTTCTAGGAATCACCCTCTCCACGATACCATCCTGAAGTGGGTTGCTTGTTTGGTAGGATGCAGGAACGTTAGACTGGTGATAACGGTGAGATACCATGAGGTTCCGTTGTGTATACTGTATATGGCTTCCTTTACTACACCCCCTTCAAGCCTCCGAAAAGAAGCCCCATCCCTTCAAACTCCACATAACCCTTGCCTAATGAGCCTCCCATCCCAATTAAATTAACCCCAGCCTAACCTGCCTACTACCCCAAAGCCACAAACTCGTGGGTGACTTTTTGGTAACATATCCTCTCTCAACATAATCATTAACAGAAGAAATGTGTTAAGTGTTTCTGTACCAAATATATGAAAATGAACATATATTGAACAAGTGAATATTGTATGCTTTGTACTAGTGTTTATTCAATAAGAAACATTTTCTAAATAAATAAAAATATGTTTTGCTTTGCATCTCACTTGAAATAGATTTTTCATTTTACAAAGCACATTGAGTTACAGGTAGGAAAATATAATATACAATAATTAGTATTCTGCATTGTTCGTTTTTATTTATTAAAAAATGTGGGAATTTGTCAGTGTTTATTTTCCAAACATTTAAATGAAATCGAGTTAAAAATAAATAAATCCATATTTTTTTCCAATATACAGTGTACACAGTGCATTATGATATCGAAAGCTTGTCTTATGACATAAATTGTTAGTCCAAATAAAAAAGGCATCACCTAATACTGAAGAACTCATTTATTCTTTTATATATATATATATATATATATATATATATATATATATATATATATATATATACAATACATATCTATCTATCTATCTATCTATCTATCTATCTATCTATCTATCTATCTATCTATATATAGTGTTCGACAATCCAATACATTTACAAGCCCGGGGTGGGTGGATTTAACCTCCGGGCGAGTAAATATTGGCCCAAGCACCACACGTGTTTGATTTTTTAAATTTCTCTGCTTACGCTGACATTTTCCGTGCTCGCGCTGAAAAAAAAAACTCAACCCAACCTGACAGCTGATTGGTGCGCGCTCCCAGGCTTTGTCGGCGCGCGGCCTGCCTCTATATGAGCCCGCCCCCAACGAGTGGCCATTCTTTTCCCATGGAGGACACAGTAAGTACTATCTGTGCCTTCCCCCACCTCCCTCCCCTCCCTGGCGCTCCTGCTGCCCGCAGTTATGGAGGAGGTAGCGGGGGTGTTCTCCTGTCCCTGCTTCCCCCTGTGTCAGCCCGCGGTGCTGGGAGATTGGAGCGGGGATGTCCCTCAGGTGTGTGTGTGTGTGTGTGTGTGTGTGTGTGTGTGTGTGTGTATGGGGGTGTATGTATGTGTGTGTGTGTGTGTGTATATATGGTGTGTGTGTGTGTGTGTGTGTGTGTGTGTGTGTGTGTGTGTGTGTGTGTGTGTGTGTGTGTGTGTATGGGGGAGTGTGTATGTGTAGGACACCAGAGGTACCCCCCAATCAGTCACCCCCCCACCTAGTCAGTCAAAGTCACCCAGTCAGTCACCATCTCCCCACCCAGTTCCCCCCATCAGTCAGTCCCCCCCCATCTCCTCCCTGTCTCTCTCCCCTCCCTGTCTCTCTCACCCACACTCTCTCTGTCTCTCACCCACACTCTCTCTGTCTCTCACCCACACTCTCTCTGTCTCTCACCCACACTCTCTCTGTCTCTCACCCACACTCTCTCTGTCTCTCATCCACACTCTCTCTGTCTCTCACCCACACCTTCTCTGTCTCTCACCCACACTCTCTCTGTTTCTCACCCACACTCTCTCTGTCTCTCACTCTCTGGATCTGGATATCTTATTTACCCTATATATCTTAACTGCCCTATACTACACCGACATAACTTATACTGCTTTCTTCCAGATCTGACTCAAGCTTCACACGGAAGACATCGGAACCCCCCCTAACCCAGAAGACAGGTAAGAAACACATCCCCTCCAATGTATAACATTGCAGGAATGTGGGTACCTGGACATTGAGGGACTGCGGATCAGGTAAGATCCCAGGCGGGATTGCTGCTTTAGATATTGTGAAGCGGGGACGTCCAGACACTGGTTAAGGGGTTCAGGAAACTAGTCATTCACATCTGGCTTTTATTTCTAGATCCAACATTTACTTACACACACACACACACACACGTAACAACGACTAATTGTAGTATAATGTAATACAATAAATACATTTATGTCAAAAACAAATGTTGTTCTGACTAGGAATTTATTAAATGTATTTTATTTATATATTTTATTTTAAAGTGGGGTTGGGGGCGGGACTAGGGGCGGGGGAGGGGTTGGGGTGGGATTAGGTGTCGAGTAGATTTTTTGGTTGGGCGAGTAGATTTTTGGGTGATTTGTCCAACACTGTATATATATATATATATATATATATATATATATATATATATATATATATATATATATATATATATATATATATATATATTTTTATATTGGAGAAACAAGAGAAAAAGCACCCAATCCATGTGTGAAATCTGGTTACAAAGTTTTAATAAAAAATCACAAGACAAATGCACACTCACAATTTGTCAATGCAAATTAAGCATTGTATGGGTAAACCCATGCGCCAACAAGTAGCTGCTCGCCGAATGTTTACTTCAGTACATCAGACCTCACTGCTACCGGTGCATCACAGTCAGATGTCCCTCCGGAAATTCAGGTATACAGTCTGTTGTTCCAGCATTAGATGCTGTGTGTGGCTCAGGGAACGTCCTCCCTCTCCTGGCAGCAGACGCACAAGCTATTCCACCAAACGTAGCTCCTTGAAACCACGTGCCCTACGTGTACGCGTTTCTTCCGATTGACGGATTTCATCAGGGTCCCCTGATTTTACACATGGATCAGGCGCTTTTTCTCTTGTTTCTCCAATAGAATTTGCTGGGAGGTTGCTGACCCCAAAGAAGAAGTAGCCTGGTCGTTGTAATCTCCATTCAAAATCATCAACTTTTTTTGTGGAAAACACATATATATATATATTGTGACATAGTCCAAAGATGTTAGGCAGCTTTCTGCCCCATTTAAAGCAGAAAGTGCAGGAATAGTTACAAATGATCCGTTCCACAGCTTCCCATTACCTCAGGCAGCTGGATGGAAAATCCAGACCACAGATTACAATGGCTCTAGTTCTCCCTCACCTGCACAGGTATTTAGAGCAGAGAGGTTTTGCATTTCTCTCTCTCTCCTTGGAGCCTGGGGGCTGGGGGTGTCGCTACTCTCCTGCATCCAGTATCGAGGTTGACGGCCTCTCCACGTATGACAGTACCAGAGGATTTGCCTGGACACCACGAACAGATAAGACAAAACAAATGGTTACTGCTGTTGCTAAAAGACTGTGCTGTATCTTGTGTCCCTAAATGAGAGAGCATTGTTTTAAGCTGGGGAACCAGTTTAGTTGGCCAGCAGCTGTTAGAGAGACTGATTCTGATGTGTAGTTAGATCCCTGAAAGGGATAGGATTTGCTTATATGATTTTGGTTTTATTTCTTGAAATAACAGTGTGGGAAATATTGTAACACTGAAATGTGTGAACTGCTGAATGAAAGTATCTGAGTACCTCTAACCTACACATGTTAAAGCTGCAGTACCTTACTTGGATGAAAATAAAGCAGGCAGAAGCCTGAGTTAAGCAGCATAATACTTTGCATGATCCTGTTTGTTCTATAATTAACCCTAGAAGACTGTGTCGGGAAGAACCCAGACAGACGTCAGCACTACAAAAGAGGGGCGTTTGTCACAATATATATATATTTTTAGTTAATTTTTTATACGGTTTTTTTATTTTTTATTTTTTAACATTTTCATTTTTTGGTTAATACATTTCACCTAATCATATTATATTTTGATAATCATATTTTTCAGTGTTTTTTGCAATAATAGTTCATCATTCATCATTTTTTATTCAATATATTTTTTAACACACAACAATTATACATATACAATTTTTACATTTTTTATATTTTACACACACTCACCATCAATACTTATGACCACCATCTGAGTTCCTATATATATTTTCTAATAATATATTTTCACAATTGTTTTATACGGGTCATCTGTGCTAACATTTGTTGTGGTCTGTTTTGTTGTCAGGAGTCTACTGTGGGGCTAGTACACACTCAGGCGCTGTTAAATCTTTCAATATATATATATATATATATATATATATATATATATATATATATATATATATATATATATAAAATATATATATATAAAATATCAAAGAATCTGGAGCACTCACAAATTCAAAAAATACAATTTAATGAAGTAACACAGGCATCAGGGGGTAATCACAGAAAAAAGAAGCAACGTTTCGGACCTTATGGTCCTTTCTCAAGCTCCCCCACATAATCTGACATACAATGTGAACATTTATAGGGCTGTCGATCAGGTTCTTTCTAATATTGTGTACTAATGGTATAATGTGTCAATTAGCCAATTTCTGTATCAGCCAATCAGTCACGAGAGGTATATACATAAACCCTAGGTAGGGATTAGTTGATGACAGCATCCCCTGATGAAGCCGAAGTGGAGAAACGCGTAGTGCAGGCGTGTTAGGAGCAGTGGGAGACACGCTGAGAGATCTATTCCTACCAAGGAGCCAAAGCAGTGTATCCACAAACATCAGAGACAAAATCTCGCGAGAGCCGGGCCACGTGATGCGGATGTAACCGCTCGAGTGAACAGTGCTGGTAACCGGCGTTCTCCGATCATAGAGTGTGAGAGACTCACTTTTTACTCTCAACTGCTTGTATTTAACTCACACAATGTGAGTTTATTACCTACTTTTTATTATTTTTTGTTATATTTTATTAAAAGGTTTTACACTATCCCTGTTTTCCTTTTATTCCCTACCTATCCTTTTTGCGAGATCTATCTGCCAGGTACAGTCTGTGGAACAGACACACCACGATTGCTGTTGAGACTCCATAGAAATAAGGATCACAAAGAAATCAAGACAAGTTTCGGAAGAAGAGTTCCTGAATCCCTGAGTGGATTAAAGGCTGTTATTTGCTGTACTAAGTGTAAGTGCATATCTTACCACTTGATCACCTGAATTGCTTAGATATACTGCCCTATGATGTTCCTCTCTTTTTCTCTTTCCCTGCTTTTTTGCGCCTAGGTCATTCTTTCCTATATATATATATATATATATATATACAGGCAGTCCTCGATTATCTGACACAATGCGTTACTCAAAATGGCGTTGGATAGCGAAACGTCTTAAAGCGAAACACGTTTTCCCATAGGAACACTGTTTAAATGAAAGGTTCTGTTCCTGAAGGCATTTTTAATGCTAAAATACACAAAATATTTTATGCAGGCAATAAGATATGCAGCACATACATAAATTATATAGTGTATATACTGTATTATATATATAATATAACATAAAATAATAATATAATATATTATATAGTATAATATAATATTATATTATATAATATATATATATTATATACACATAAACAACTTTGCAAAGCGTTGTAAGAGCGTTGGATAAGCCGTTTTGGCGTTGTAAAAATGAACATAGGTATGCATTGCATAGCGTTGGATAAGCCATTCGATGTAAAACGAAGCGTTGTAAAACGAGGACTGCCTGTATATACAATTTACTGAAGTAACACAGGCATCAGGGGGTAATCACAGAAAAAAGAAGCAACGTTTCGGACCTTACGGTCCATTCTCAAGCTCCCCCACATAATCTGACATACAATGTGAACATTTACAGGGCTGTCAACCAGCATTTTGGCGCCAAAATTTCCCCTCCCAGGTTCCGACGGTGGATCATATTGGACAAAAAAAAACCAATGTATGCAAATCCAAAACCACACTTGTAACTTAACATTCTAAAATAGAGGAGGAACACACAATGCTCAGTCATAGGTGCAATAAATGTGTGTGAGGGGCAAACAGGACATCTAAACTGTGTGATATGAGTTAGATAGCTAAAGGAACAACAGGGCTGTGTCTATTAAGCCCATGCACATACGCACTATCATAGGGCTGGATCGAAACAAGTGCTGGCTATTCAACTTCTATTTACCCCAAAAGACCTGTGGGGGACATTGCCGTACTGCATATAGAGCCAGCTACTCTTCCTTACCTGATCTGCTCCCACTTAATTCACTGTTCCCTTCAGATGCGATTCTTATTCCAGTGCTAAAAAACTCATGCACACAGTCACATGTGCGGATGCGCACAAAACGGGACCGGACTGAAGCCGATCCTAGCCCTCCTCAAATGCACTATAGCCTCAATCTCTAAGAGAATGGCATGTATATTAAATGGACAGATAAGGGAAAGCTATGTATTTTATCTATATAAGGACAATCCATGTATATAACACCAGGGACCACTATGTATCAATATCTATGGCTGTAATACCATGAAAATAGTATGCTGAACCAAACCAACTAAATCCAAATACCTCATGAAGCATTATTGTGTATACTATAATCAATTAGTACAGGATGTATCCTTTCTGTATATAACCTAATTATAACTAACATAAATCATGCCCAGCATATAGATGGTCAGACAGCAACATAGTGAAAGTCCAAGTGTCGAGCCCCCGTGATATACTTTGCTGTGACGCCCGACAATACATGGTCTGAAAAAACAGAGAATATAACAATAAGTTAATATCCCATATGTCCATATCGCCTGTCTGGTCAGCTGAGATGCAAATTGACGTCCAAATGAGCCAAATTGGTAAGAACCCATGTGTCTAAGAATAAAAACAATATTAAAAAGCTGGATAGAGACCCAGATCTGACATATTCCAAATACCCAAAATGTGGATGGGTATGGACGTATAAAGGTATAAAGGTATAGAGGACCCACGAAGGAACAAAAAGAGTCAGAGGTCTGTGATTTCATAAAATAATATACAGGTACAGGTACAGGTACAGATACAAAGTGCACCATCAGTCAACCATAACCAGGCTGGATCCAATGTTAAAGAGGGAATCTTCAATAATAACATCCACATACTACTAGGCTTTACGGACTATCAGAGGTGGCAACACACCAACCGTCCACAACTTCCCAAGGGCAACAAGCTGTGGTATGTCTAATGGGACAGTCATAGTGGTAGAATATGTTAACGTGCTATTCTGTATCAGTGGGAGGCCTCTGAAGTTGGTGCCTAAGAATCTAAATTGTGACGATAACAAACTGGTTTGAGTGATGGTTGAATTATAGCACCCATCCCTTGACGTCGTGCACAAAGATATACACCGGGACAGGACAGTGGACAGGTCACGCTATATTAGCGAGATCATATTCCCTGTTCAAACCCCGTGGATGTAGTGTGCCCAATTCCCGAATCCAGAAGGCCTCCCTTTTCCTGAGTGCACGTACTCTGTTTCCACCACGTCGTGGTTAAGCCACCACTTCTGTGATCTGAAACCGCAATTGACTCCCATTATGCCCCACTTGTACGAAGTGTGAGGACATAGGTTGGTCCAGCACTTTTCATCTAATGGTAGATTTGTGCTGACTAACCCGTTCTTTAGCTTTGCGAATTGTTTCGCCTTCATAAGCCAACCCGCAGGGACACTTGAGTAAATACACCACAAAGTCAGTGTTACAAGTGGTATAGTCCCTTATCTGATACCTTTTGCCCGTATGTGGATGCGTAAAAGAGGAACCCTTCTGCACATTGCCGCACTGTGCGCTTGACAAACATGGAAAGGTACCTTGAATAGGTGTACCTTTAAAGCGAGACCCTTGTACTTTAGCTGAACCAAGGTCTGCTCTGACCAATGAATCCCATAATGTGGGTGTCCTTCTATATGACATCAATGGTGGGGCCATAAACAAACTATCCATCATAGGATCTTATCTAATCAAGGGTCAATATTTTCTAAGGATTCTATTAATCTTAGGACTGGCAGTACTATATGTCCTTACAAAGGGTATTCTTTGTGACCTGGATTGACCTCCTTAGTAGATCGTAATAGAGTCTCCCTGTCAAGACTATCAACCCCTGTTCTTTCATTAGAGAGTTCACTAATCGGATAACCCCGGTCCTCAAATTTCTTAGTCATAGCTGTTAGTAGGTTCTCAAGTCTATTAGGTTCCCCCACAATTCTCTTCACTCGAAAGAACTGACTTCTCGGTAATACCCGTATGGTACTAGGGGGATGGAAACTGCTATAGTGGAGTAAAGAATTACGATCTGTGGTTTTCGAAAATAGATCTGTCTGTAGTTGCCCTGCCCTTTTGTAAACATTGGTGTCCAGGAAACAAATTTCCTGGGCATCCTGATGCACAGTGAATGAAATGGTGGGTAGACATTCATTCAGATGTGTAATGAACATAGTGAGATCATCTGGGGTACCCGTCCAAACAAAGAAAATATCATCAATATATCTTAACCATGAGAGTGCAAATCTCTTGAACAGTGTGTGGTTGTAAACAAATCTTTCCTCAAACAGATTCATGAAAATATTCGCATATGTAGGGGCCACATTTGACCCCATAGCAGTACCCCTAATTTCATTATAGAACGTGTCTTCAAAGAGGAAATAATTATCATGCAATATGACCTTCAGAAGCTTAATCAGTAGTTCACGTTCAATTGATGACAGGAGGTTCTGCTGGGTCAGATAGAAGTCGACAGCCCCCACACCCTCCACATGAGTGGTGGAGGTGTAGAGGCTGCCGACATCCAACGTAACCAGCAGTGACTCACATGTGATGTTATGCAGCTGCCTAATAAAATGTCTTTAAGGAATGAAGGTCCTATCTCTACCAGTGGTCTGAGAACACAATCTAGAAAAATGGTTATTGGTTCAAAAATTGAACCTCTCCCAGCCACTATGGGTCTCCCTGGTGGATTCTCTAGCCGTTTATGGATTTTGGGGAGTACATAGAGGACTGGGATCATGGGTTCCTCCATAGTAAGATATATTTCGTAATGATCCCATCCACCTCTGCCTTCTCCAAAATCCCCTGGATGACATTATGAATGCCTTATGGGGTCAAGGGGTCTCTTTGTAGTGGCTACATTCGATAGGGGGAGCCCCCGCACAGCTGAGAAGTATAAAGGTGAGGTGCTCACTAGGTAAAGTACAATAGCATAGACTGGGAGAACAAGTGAACCTAGTATCCAAGCACACAATCACAGAAATGATATGTTGTTGTATTAAAAAATCTTTAATGTCATCAACGAATATAAAATATACTGTAGGGGTTTAAAAACGAACAGCACTGATTGTGACTGTAATCAGAGTAACATTGCTCTGATTACAGTCACAATCAGTGCTGTTCGTTTTTAAATCCCTATATTTTATATTCGTTGATGACATTAAAGATTTTTTAATACAACAACATATCATTTCTGTGATTGTGTGCTCGAATACTAGGTTCACTTGTTCTCCCAGTCTATGTCTCCTTGTAGTGGTCTATAATTCTCTAGATTCGATAGCTGTGATAGAATCTCAGCCCTATACTGGGGTCTATCCATCACCACTATCGCTCCCCCTTTGTCTGCAGGTTTTATAACGATGGCCTTGTTGTTTTTAAGACCATTGACTGCCAGACGCTCCTGTTTAGAGAAGTTGATACTAGCGGGATTCCTATTGCCAACTTGGCCCTTAGCCCGTAGCTTATCAAGTTCACATGTAGTGGACTGAATGTAGGCCTCAACCTGGTGATTGGTAAATAGTGGGCTGCGTGTACTTTTACGTTTAAAGCCAGTCGCTAATTCTATAAGGGAAGTATCTGTCCCTGCAACTTCTGCTGCAGTGACACTAATGCTCTACATGCCTTCCTGAATGGGCAAAAAAAGCCTTCCACCTTAGATTGCGAAAAAAACGCGCAATGTCCAGATCTAATTAAAAACTATCAAGTCTATTACATGGGGCAAATTACAACCCCCGTTGTAAGCTCTTATCCTCCATGTCCGTCAAAGTGTATGCAGATATATTCACCACTAATGATGGGACCTCGTTCTCTTAGAGATTGAGGCTATAGGGGAGGCATTTGAGGCATTTGAGGAGGGCTAGGATCGGCTTCAGTCCGGTCCCGTTTTGTGCGCATCCGCACATGTGACTGTGTGCATGAGTTTTTTAGCACTGGAATAAGAATCGCATCTGAAGGGAACAGTGAATTAAGTGGGAGCAGATCAGGTAAGGAAGAGTAGCTGGCTCTATATGCAGTATGGCAATGTCCCCCACAGGTCTTTTGGGGTAAATAGAAGTTGAGTAGCCAGCACTTGTTTCGATCCAGCCCTATGATTGTGTGCATGTGCATGGGCTTAATAGACACAGCCCTGTTGTTCCTTTAGCTATCTAACTCATATCACACAGTTTAGATGTCCTGTTTGCCCCTCACACACATTTATTGCACCTATGACTGAGCATTATGTGTTCCTCCTCTATTTTAGAATGTTAAGTTACAAGTGTGGTTTTGGGTTTGCATGCATTGTTTTTTTTTTGTCCAATATGAGCCACCGTCGGAACCTGGGAGGGGAATTTTGGCGCCAAAATGCTGGTTGACAGCCCTATAAATGTTCACATTGCATGCCAGATTATGTGGGGGAGCTTGAGAATGTACGTAAGGTCCGAAACGTTGCTTCTTTTTTCTGTGATTACCCCCTGATGCCTATGTTACTTCATTAAATTGTATTTTTTGAATTTGTGAGTTCTCCATATTCTTTGATATTGGGTATTTATCTATTTTTTATTGCTGGATGGTGATCCTGGCCGTACTGTGAGCACTACGACTGATCAGATAAGTTTTTTTCCTTTTCCCCTTTGAGTGCCCTGAACATTCTTGTTATTGTTTTTATATATATATATATGTGTGTGTATATATATATATATATATATATATATATATACAGTATATATATATTAGAAAAGAAAAAAGAGGAAAAGTGCCCGATCCATGTGTAAAATCCAATGATAAAGGTTTAATATCTCGAACAAAGACAAATGCACACTCACACTTTGCCAATAAAATAAGAGCGTTGTATGGGACAAGCCCATGCGCCAGCATGTACCAGACTGCAGTAAGTTCGTTTCGTCTCGCTGTGTATACAATGAGGCTTCACTGCTGCTGGTGTCACTGTCTCAGTGTCTCTCCGGCAACCCGAATGAGCAGCCTGCAGTTCCCATTCAGCACGGATCGTCTTGAGAATGAGTCAGGAAACTTCCTTTCTGGTGTCTGGCTTCTGGCGTCTGAACTGCTCCCCCACCGTAGTTCACTAACCACGTGACCCAATATATATATAATACACCGAAAGAATGACCTACTATAGGTGCAAAAACAGGGAAAAGAACAGGACATAAATTAGTACGCCCTAGCATACAATTTATTATTTCTCAAGGTGAGTACTGCACTCCCTTTTCAATTTCTTTAAACTTACATTTCTCCAAAACATTGGATCTGGAAATGTTTTGATGCTTTGGTTCTCCAATATTTTGGAGAAATGTGAGTTTAAAGAAACTGAATGGGAGTGCAATACTTAGCTTGAGAAATAGTCAATTGTGTTCTAGGACGTATTACGCTGTCCTGTTCTTTACCCTATTTTGGCACCTAGGTAATTTTTCTGTGTATCTTCTATTGTCTCACCTTTTGTGGGGTTGAGGACTCATTGGCAGCAATCATAGGGACAGCAACGAAGACGCGCAAACGTAACGAAACGTGTAGGGCTAGTGACGTCATCACGTGTGGGTGCATGCACGTGGAGTCCTGGGCGTCCTAGCGACCCAGTCAGCTGAATTTTCAAGTGCTGGCATCTGATCTACTGTATGCAGGAGCCGAGGATGCGGAGGCACTGAGAGGCATAGCGATCTGGCGCCAGCTCGTGACAGGAGTTGGTTGTGGCTACGAGCTGATCAGGTGCACCCTGCTTATCTTGGACTCCCCCACCCCCGTTGATGTCTTCACACAGAGATTTCTCTCCCACTTATGGTTGCTTTTTATAATCCTGTAAGTGCATTTCCTTTGGGCTGCAGATTTTAAAAAAATGTTCTCATTTGCTTAAACAGTTACATGCTTGCACTTCTGTTTGCTTTTTGTTTATATATATATATTACCTACTCTTATCTCATTTGAGCAAATGTCAGCAAGCCAACCTCACACTGATGATACCCATCAAGGTTGAAACATGTCTGTGAGTGGGTTAACTGACTTTGCATCTCCCAAGTCCTTGCTTAAAAGCTGTGTTTAAAGCAGCATGCATTGGCTAAGGGTTGCTCATGTAATGTGAGCATGAGATAAAAAGTGGCACTGTGTGCTCATTTGCATGTCTTTTCCCAGAATCCCTTGCTGCAGTGGAAGTGCTGTTTGCTGGGTGATAATGGTGAAAGACAGGGTTGCAGACTGTCATGACGAAACGCGTCAGGGCACGTTACCAAGACACTACGTCATCACGCAGTGCGCGCTTTACGGCCGGAGAGCGCATGGAGCTGATTTGAGGCTGAAAAATCTCTAAATTGCACTGACGCCGAGAGACATTGTTTCAAAGCACCCACCACTGCTGGATGTGAACCGGAGGGACAATCTACCATCTGATGTGTTCCAGGACGGTCTGGCCTTGTTGGTGGTGATTATATATCACAAATTGCCTTTTTATCTTGTACCTTTGTGAGTGTTCTTAATCCCCTTGTCCTCTTTTTTATTGATTAAATGTACTGTTTTACACTATGGGACGTGCGCTCTCTGTTCTTCTCTTTCTATAGTCTTCCTGTTGGAATTGGTCATTCCTTCTGAGAGCAGCCGTGGATCTCTGAGCAGCATTTCCAATCACCATTGAATTTCCACTGGACTTGTACTAAGGGTTGGACTTTCTTCCATTTTTTGTCCCTTTTCTTCCGTTTTATTTTTTATCTATATATATTTGCACGGTTTATATATATATATATATATATATATATATATATATATATATATATATATATATATATATATATTTTTTTTTATATATATTTTTTCACATATTTGTAACATTTTTTTCACATTTTGTTTTTTGTATTGCTAGATTGATATTTTGCTCAATATTATACACAGTATTTGCACGGTTTAATTCATATTATTTTATATAATTTTTGTTTCACAAGTGGCGCTACTGAATTCTCCTCTTATATATATATATATATAGTCAATAGCATAACAGTATTGCACACTAGCCTTCTCAAAAATTTGATGCTTGTCCCATAAAGCAGATAATAAACTTGTATAGTTACCAGAGTAGCCAGAACTGGTCCGGTGGTCCGGTGACAGAGAGACAGCACACAATGGTATAGAAAAAACTGTATTAAAGATAAAGCAGGACACCAAAACCAACGTTTTTGGTTGGTTTTGGTGTCCTGCGTTATCTTTAATACAGTTTTTTTTCTATACAACTGTGTGCTGTCCCTCTGTCACCGGACCACCGGACCAGTTCTGGCTACTCTGGTAACTATACAAGTATATATATATATATATATATATATATATATATATATATATATATATATATATATATATATAATACTACTATATAAAGAAGCAAAATTGTGTTCTCATCATAAACAGTATATGTTTTTTAGTAGCATCAAATATCTAATTTTCAAGATAAGAGGTTTTATTTTGATACTAGAAATGCTACGTGAATGTTTTACGCTTAGGATGCATATCCCAATTACTTCTCCTACAGTGTACGTCATGTCATGAGATCCATTACTGAAGGTCATTAAATCTCCTTTCATGCTCACAGGTCTATATAGGGTTTCAGCCTAATCTCCACATAATCAGTAGAGGAAGTTTTGCTAGGGCCTGCAGTGTATAATCATCTTGTTGTCTTGGTTTTTCCCCCACACCTTCAGGCGTTGGTGGTGCAATCTGTGTGGTAACTACAAGCTCAACTAAAGTAAATGTTGATTATGTTTCTAATCTGTCTGTTTGCTTTTTCCTAGAAGCTAATAACGCTCAGTAAACAAGCTCAATTTTGGACAGCTTTTGGCAAATACTTGTGTTAGATATCAAACAAACAGCTGATTTTAAAGGTGCAGTGGTCGCTCTGAGCATCTGAACTAATGACAATGATATTATTAATGAATTAAATGTAGGTGAATGACACATTTAAAAAAAAATGGGTCAACCATATAAAGTAAATTTGTAAGGGTTATAGATGAGGATTTTCATAAACAGGATGTTTGTGGGACTTATATTTCATGGGTACAGTGTAATTGTGATGATAGGGGATGAACAGGCTCTCAAATAAAGGTTAAGCCGTTTTGGTTACCACTGATCCGTGTATAAGGGTCCAAGAGAGTTAGCTCTTGGGCCAGTAACATTGTGACTTTGCAATGAATTACATATAATAAAAAGGATTTTATGTGTTTTTCCCTTTCCGGTTATGCCAGCAAACAGGGATGGCTGGGATATGAGTTTCAAGGAGGGATTTCAGGAGGAATAATTGTCAGAATGTGCCTAGTAGGTTGGGGTCCGGAGTTGTTGGTTCCCCCATAAATGTACCCGGAAATCATGCCTGATTCTCGGATACATGTTGGCACATTGTCCCGGCAATATCTCCCCTTGATAACGCATGCACGTCTCACCACTAGGGTACCCTGCTTCAGCATAGCCCAGAAAGGAGAATGGGCACAGGGATGAATAGGTATCCCTGTAGCTGAGGGAATCCCTAGGTTAAGGGGGGTACCCCAGCTAGTGCCAAGGGGACCCAGAACCAGTGTAGGGTTTGTGGGTGCCCCAACCGTATATAAGGTGGAGGGGGTACTCCGAGAGTCCAATATGAGTCCCAAAGATAGAATATGGGGAATAAGGCAGAATAAAAGTACAAACATCTTTCTTATTCTGTCCCCTATACCCAACCCAGAGACTCAGGATTATATTAAAACAGATACCTTAGTGTATTAAAATATACTTTATTAATGTACTGCAATGTAATGTGCTTTTACATTCGGAACCCATGTCTAGACAGGCTGCCTGAGCTAACCCATAGCCACCGATAAGTCTGCTGGACATCGGAGTTCAAAGCCTTCAGAGGATGCCAGAGGTGTGATAAGCAAATGGGCAGCTAGGAAGTGTGACGTACCAAGGTCCAGAGAACAATGGCAGTCGTCTGGGCTGCCATTTGTTCTGCCAGACCTGGTGGAGCCTGCCCCAGCGGTTGGCATTGAGATAGCCAGAGATTTAGGTGGCAAACTTGCGCATGTCTCTTGGCAATTTCAGATATCCCGCTGACTCGGCTTTTCTAGCTGGGCTGGCTCTGATTGGCTGCTGGGAATTTTCCCATGCGATGATTGGCTACTGAGTTTTGTGAATGAAACTCAGAATACTATAAAGAACCTTCTGAACCAATCATATTCGAGTTCTCCAGTGGTAAGAGCGCGGGGCAGTCCCGATTTCTGCGGCCAAGTTCTCAAAATCGAACGTAGTGGACGCGGCTGGGATTTCATGCCAATTTGTATTCCAGAGGATTGGTGGTAACTCGCAGTCAAGAAAGTCCAAGTTCTCAGAAGAGAAGGGAGCGCTGGCGTGTGGAACTTCACACCGATTTGGGAACCAGGAGATTCCGGGCTAAGTCCCGGTCAGGGTAAAACTTATTTAGGGTTCCCTGCACCTGGAAAGTCTAGTTTTCAACCCCAGACCTCCAGTAAGTGTGTCTTTTTGTCTGTATTTTGTGTTCCATTGTGTGTAACCAAATTTGTGCG